>NW_024748747.1:650000-892500 GCF_018991925.1 Homarus americanus
CCCACCGTCCCACCCACCTGCTCTTTCCCTCCCCCTAATAAAACTTAACATAGCACTGTCTCAAAAGGTGATTTACAATACGCCATTACTACATTATGGCCCCCCCCCTCCCCCAGGTGACACCAGGTGAGTCCAGGTGACACCAGGTGAATTTAGGTGACGCCAGGTAAGTGTACATGTGAGCTCAGGTAACGGTAGGTGAGTCAGGGTAGGTTCAGGTAACACCAGGTGAGTCCAAGTGACGGAAGGTGAGTTCAGGTAACATTAGATGACGCCCTCCGTACATAGGAAGCCATGACGCGAAATTACCCTTGCGTCTTTTACGATAAATCAACCTTTTCTTTGTTGACTCTCCGCCCAACAGACCCGACCCTAAGTGTTCCCTGACTCTCCCTAGCCAAAGTTCTCCGCTTGGTATCACTAACACGAAAGACGAATCAATCTCACAATTACTCGTGAATCAGATGGGAAACTCCTCCAATTAGTGTCAAACGCCTTAGAGTAAAAAAAACCCGATTCAATCAAACAATTTCTTAAGACTCCGATAATAAATCCTACCAATAATAAACGACCTCTTGATATGAAACACCAACCAATCCCAATATTACTTACGCATCAGATAGCAAGACACCCGGTTCAATCATTACGAAATGACTTTATACGAACGACCAAACCCAACCTCACAGTTACTCATGGGTGAAGGTAAGGTTACAAGACGCTCCGGATCGTAGAATAATCACAATTAGCATCGCGTTCAGAATCTGCACGAAGCATCAGGAGTCTTTCTTGTTTGGCGGGAACATGAAACACCTCGACGGTACATAAAACTCTGGAGAAAATCTTGTTGGTAATTTTAGGATTTAGGACACGAGAGCAGACACCGTGTCCGGGTAATGTGGGCGTCGGGTATAGGGGGCGGTGTGGGTAGTGTGGGCGTTGGATAGAGAGGACGGTGTGGGTAGTGTGGGCGTCGGGTAGAGAGGACGGTGTGGGTAGTGTGGTAGTTGGATAGAGGGGACGAGTTGTGGTACAGTAGACGTTGGTTGTATAGGGAACGTTTGGGAGCCAGTTCTAAGAGCCCAAAGTCCTAATAGACCCCAATAATAGGAGGTATCGTTACTAATAGACCCCAATAATAGGAGGTATCGTTACTAATAGGCCCCAGTCTTAATAATCTCTTGTCCTGATAGACCCCTGTCCTAAGAGGCCACGACCTAACCTAATGTAGCCGTAAGGATTGGGGCACTTTAAGACCGGGGCCTAATAATACTGGGTCCCATTTGATCAGTTGACCAATCATGAGTTATAGACTCCGGGCGATTACCACTTTCGCTTTTCACTCGACTCGCCCCACCAACCGACCTGGCCCACAGCCGACCAGGCCTTGTGCATCCGACCCACACAGCCTACTTGGCCATGTCCACCCGATCCACATGGCCGATGCAGCCCTGTCCACCCGGCTCACACAGCCGATCCGGCCCTGTCCAACTGGCCCACAAATTCAGGTCGGCCCTACCCTGTGGATGGCACCCAGGAGTGACCGGATATATCGTGACACTATCCCTGTGCTGGGCAGTGTTCCGTAACGCTGAGGGGGGATAGGCAGTGTTCCGTGACGTAGAAGAGAGGAATATGCAGTGTTCCGTAACCTAGAAGAGAGGGATAGGTAGTGTTCCGTAACGTAGAAGATAGAGATAGGCAGTGTTCCATAGCATAAGAAAAATGGAATAAACAAGTGTTCCGTAACAAAAGGGAACTAGGATATAGACAGTGTTCCGTAACGTGAGGGAAAAGGGGGCAACAGGAGGAGAGGAGAAAAAAAAACTGTTTTATGCCTTGAAAAAAAATCGGTGTTCTTTGAGGGAGGAGTTGTGGTGAAGGGCGGGGCAGGGGCAGGGCGGGGCGGGCGGATAAGACGAAGGCAAGGAAGGGAGAGAAGATGGGGAGGAGAGAGATGGGGAGGAGGAGGGAGGGGGGGGAGGGAAGTTTAACATGACGTGGTGCGCTATTCTCATGACTCAGCTCTGTGCCAAGATGTGGAGCACGAATGAACATATTGATCTTTAAGTGGTGTTCTGTGTTCATGTGGGGTGTTTAGGTGGTGTTGTGTGTTCATGTGGTGTGTTTAGGTGGTGTTCTGTGTTCATGTGGGGTGTTTAAGTGGTGTTCTGTGTTCATGTGGGGTGTTTAGGTAGTGTTCTGGCCCCATACCCCGTTGTACCCTAACCCCATGATACCCTCCGTCGTACCCCTACCCCGTGGTACCCTTGCCCCGTGGTACCCCTGACTGCCCCGTGTTACCCCTGTGCCGTTGTACCCCGCCTCGTGGTACCCTACAGCGTTGTACCCACCCCTGTTCTATGATACCCCTACCCCGTTTTACCCCTGCCCCGTAGTACCACCACCCCTGTTGTACCCCTACCCGATGGTACCAGTGCCCGACACACCTGGCCGAGAGGAAGACAACAGGTGACCCCGACCCGTTTCCGCTTGAGTGACCAACCAGACAGTGACCGCCTCTTACTCTCCGCCGCTCTCACCTCTCTCCCATGGCCCTACCTCTCTCCCAGGTTCTCTGCCTCTACCATGCCCCTGTCTCTCCCATGTCCCTGCCTCTGCGCTGACTCTCCCATGTCCCTGCCTCTGCGCTGACTCTCCCATGTCCCTGCCTCTGCGCTGACTCTCCCATGTCCCTGCCTCTGCGCTGACTCCCATGTCCCTGCCTCTGCGCTGACTCTCCCATGTCCCTGCCTCTGCGCTGACTCTCCCATGTCCCTGCCTCTGCGCTGACTCTCCCATGTCCCTGCCTCTGCGCTGACTCTCCCATGTCCCTGCCTCTGCGCTGACTCTTCCATGTCCCTGCCTCTGCGCTGACTCTCCCATGTCCCTGCCTCTCCCACAAACACGATGAAAAGTCATAGCTGTGTTGAGGGCCGGGTTAGTTCACATTACAAGAAGCACCGTTTTAGCGAGTGGACCTGAGAGAGGAGGAGTAAAATTCTCTCAACGGGTCAGTTAATCAGAGAATCAGTCAGGAAAGGCGTACATAGAGTTGCTAGTAGACTATCTCCACTAATCCCTTTAATACGAGGACGCCATTTTAGATATTTTATTTCACTAACTTAGATAATTATTTAGCTCAGGGGAGAACCCGTACACAGGGGGTTAAGCACAACTAATTATGATAAATAACAATTAACTAAGTACGAAAGAATCAAATCCTTGCACTCTTATACCCACCCACACAGATTCAGACCGTCGCCTCATCAGGGGTCGTCTCGGAATGTAAGCGACGTAAACAAAGGCTCATTTAGATAGCCTCGGAACGTAAGCGACATATATTAATCCCCATATGGTTTTCCTCGGAATGTAAGCGATGTGAATTAATGCCTATATTGATGTCCTCGAAATGTAAGCGATGTACACAAAAAACATCTTGATTGTCTAGGAATGAAAGCGACGTAAACGAATGATGAACTTCTCCTGTCAGAGATTCGTAACAATCGGTCTGGAAAATCATCGCCATTACGTCAAGGAAGGAGGCGTAATCAACCTTATCTTGCCAGGCCATCATCAACACCCACCACTCACCTACCAGCCCACGAGCCCCACCTCCCTACCACCAGCCCACCCACCCACCAGCCCACCCACCCACCCACCAGCCCACCCACCATAACAGCTACTCCACCCTCTCCCGTCTCTGCTCCGCTAACGCACGAAAAATACCTTAAAGAATAAACATTTATCAATACGTATTTCCTCAACTAATGATAAATATTAGAATTGATTTTAATCTTTAGTAACTTAATAATATTTGCCTTTGAAAGAATTAGATAACTACCTTGTGAAAACGCACTTTAAGTAACTGTACTTCAACATAAAGATGAATCCTCAGAGGCTCTTACGTTAATAATTTACCTGTGATGTGAGGAAGCACTTACCTGACCCACTTAAATAACGCCACTTAAAGGTGGATTCTCAAGGATTCTTACGTCGATTTGTGTTTCTCTCAACTGGGGATGAGATAATGCATCATGTTATACGATATAATCTCAAGTTGGACCTCGACGTCAGTTTGGCCGACGTCCTTATGTGACGTCAACTAAGTGAACCAGTTATGAACGTTCTCACATCCTCAGACAAAAGGGGTGAAACTTAACGTATGACGACCTCTGAGAATCTGGTCTCTGTCAATTAGAAGGATGACCAAGTCTTGTGTCTCCTCCAGGGACGAGTCGGCCCCTTGCCTTTATAAACCCTGACCTATAGACTGACGGTTATAGGGGATTATCCTCTAGAAGAACCCTAAGAAACGGGATCAGGAGAGGATTAGCCGCTCCTCCTCTGTCGACTCCTGGGTAATGGGCTCACAGGAGGAGGCCCAAAGGAAGCTGTAATGATTGTGTTTAGAAGCTCATGACTTAATCTTATACGAATGGTCCCTCTAGTCTAGTGCGTCGTTCATACGTAAACAAAGACGCTGAGGGGTGAGTGTAGGAATCCAGGAATCATTTTAATCCTTGGAATTTTAGAGAATTGGAAATATGTGAGTTGGAATTTCAGAACTAGAAGTGAGAACATTGGGCTTGAAGTAGTTTGAATCTTGAACTCTTACGACTTCAGAACTTTAGAATCTTGTCACCTTACATACTTAAAACTTCAAAACATAAAACCTCAAAATATAAAACATAAACTAACTTAACCAAACCTAACCTCAAAAACTAGAACCCCAAAACTTAGAACCTCAAAACATAAAACCTCAAACCATCGAACCTAACCTAACAAACACCTAACACACAGGTATAAAAACAAAAGGTGTAGCAGTTACTTAAGTGTTGATGAAGGCGAGCAGCGGTCGATTACTGTTAGGTCACTAGAAGGGAATGACCTCCTTCACTTGCTGCTGGAGGAACCCTAGAAAGTAATAACCTTGGTAGTGGGGCAAGCTGGAGTGGGCACGTGGGGTGGAGAAGGGCAATGGTGAGAAGCATCGTGCCCCAAGTGAACCTGCCACGAGTCTAAGCTATTTTTATCAACGTGCTTCACCTTTTATCTCTCTCTCTCTCTCTCTCTCTATATATATATATATATATATATATATATATATATATATATATATATATATATATAATATATATATATATATATATATATATATATATATATATATATATATATATATATATATATATATATATATATATATATATATATATATATATATATATATATATATATGTCTGTCTATCTGCCTGCCTGCTTATCTATCTATCTATCTATCTATCTATCTATCTATCACCTTCCCTGCACTGTTAATCCACGTGCCCTGAATAAGGTCATAACGATAAACTAACCTTAAATAATAGCTGACATAGAATCACTTGAAGATTAGGCACCCCAGCTTATTTCACCTGATAAATAAACACCCTAACACTACCTGGGGAGGTTAGCTTAGTGTTAGGTTATGTTAGCTTTAGGTTATGTTAGCTTTAGGTTATGTTAGCTTTAGGTTAGATTAAGTTGGATTCGATTAAGTTAGAGAGTAGGTTAGGTTAAGTTAGGTTAGGTTAGGTTAGGTTAGGTTAGGTTAGGTTAAGTTAGACTAGATCAAGTTAGGTTAATTTAGACAAGGTTACGTTAGATTATATTGGGTTAAATTAGGTTATATTAGGTTAGGTTAACGTTTGGGTGGTTAATCTTCAGGTGATAAAAGCTTGGGGCTAATCTTCACGTAATCCCCCTTGTGTTGACCAGCCCTAATAACTCACACTACTGCCTTAACCCTATCTCCGACCTAGGCCCTAAGTGAACCCTGAGGAAGGCACGGGAGGGGTAAACGACCTGCTCGAGGGTGGCCAGGAAGGAGGAAGGGGAGGTCGTTAGATTAGGTCGTTAAGGTAGGTCGTTAGGTTATTGAGTAAGGCACAATAAGTAGGTCAAGTGTTGGGTGGGCAATTTGTCACTCAGGTGGTAAAGTGAGGCGGTGGTCCTCCTCCCCTTGTGGTACTCCTTAACGTAATGGAGAGAGAGAGGGGGGGGGGTGTAGGTAGGTAAAAGGGAGATTAGAAGTGAAGAAGGAGGAGGAGGAGGAACGGGAGATGCAGAGAGAGAGAGAGAGAGAGAGAGAGAGAGAGAGAGAGAGAGAGAGAGAGAGAGAGAGAGAGAGAGAGAGAGAGACTACCAATCATTTCGTAATAAAAGACTTTATCCCCGTAGCTATAACATACATCATAAATCAGCATAATAATCCACCACTACAAATAAGTTCAAAATATAACCTAACCTGTCCAAAGGTCTTTAATATTATTCCGTTAAATAACCGTCACTTCGTCTTTACGCGCCAAATTTTTCAAGTTTGCTCAAGCCGTTAGTCAGAGCATCAGCTGTTGACCGGTGGAAACAAACCCGTCAGGACCAGGTTTGTCTAATATGACGTCACGCCAGTAAGAGGATTCCTACAGCCCCGCCTGATAACGACTCACTCCTGGCAGCCTCCCTCTAATTAACCCACAGGTGTTAATTACGATATCTGGATACCTGGGAGCTTTAACTCTACCACCCAGATGACCTACCGCCCAGCCACCCTGATACCACACAGGACTCTGCCACCCAGATAACATACTCTGCCACCCTGTCACCCATATAACATACTCTGCCACCCTGCCACCCAGTTACTCACCACCCAGGTTTAGGTAAACATTGACCTCGCCAACCACCCACCAGATGCCTCACAGGGCGGTCACTTAGAGGGGGTGGTGAAGGGGGGATGGGGAGAGAGGAAGGGCGAAGAGGGACAGGGAGGGATATATGATAATAGGTTACGAGGAAAGGTAACGATGGAATGGGTAGAATAGCACATCCCAGGAAGATAGGTGCTGGAAACAGAAGAGAGAGAGAGAGAGAGAGAGAGAGAGAGAGAGAGAGAGAGAGAGAGCCTGTCTAAATACACTTGTCTCTTCTTCTTTTCTCTCTCTTTCTTCTGCGTTCCCCATTTCATTTTTGCTCCTTCTCTCCCTCCTCCGCTCTTCCTCTTCATCCAGCCTCAGCCTTCTCTTCCCCTGTACCCCTTGTTTTTCTCCGATCCATTTCTCCTCGCCTCCCTCCTCCTCCCTCCCTCCTCCTCCCTCCCTCCACTCCCCTCCCTCCCTCTCCCTCTCCCCTCCACTCCCTCCCCCACCCATTCCTCTTCCCAAGTCCAAATCCTTTCCTTCAAATTGGTTCAGGCTCCTCCCCTTCCCCAGGTCACCTCCTCACCCAGCCCAGGTCACTTTTTTAAGCCCAGGTCTCCACTTCCAGTCGCTCCCCACCTCCCAGGTCACTCACGTTCCCCAGGTCCAGGTCCCTCCTACCTCCCCCTGGCCACTTCCCTCCCCCCAGGTCCAGGTCCTCCCTACCTCCCCCTGGTCACTTTCCCTCCCCCAGGTCCAGGTCCCTCCTTACCTCCCCTGGTCACTTCTCCCCAGGCCCAGGTCCCTCCTTACCTCCCCTGCCGGCTTCCTCCTCCTCCCTCCCCAGTTCCAGGTCCTCCTACTCCCCTGGTCACCTCCCTCCCAGGTCCAGGTCCTCCTACCTCCCCCGTCACTTCCCTCCCCAGCAGTTCCAGGTCCCTCCTTACCTCCCTGTCACCTCCCTCCCCCAGGTCCAGGTCCCCTACCTCCCCCTGGTCACTTCCTCTCCCCCAGGTCCACAGGTCCCTCCTACCCTCCCCCCTGGTCACTTCCCCTCCCCCAGGTCCAGGTCCCTCCTTACCTCCCCCTGGTCACTCCACTCCTCAGTTCCAGGTCCCTCCTTACCTCCCCCTGGTCACTCCACTCAGTTCCAGGACCCACCTCTACCCCAAGTCTCAGGTAGGACAGATTAGTCTCGGGTCATCAGGGAAGCTGTTACCTGTCCGTGAGGTAATACCTGGCAATATACATCTACCTATTGGTGATTCTCTCCCCTACCATAAAACCAGCGCCAGCACGAGCATTCAGCACCGCCTGGCATCCACCTCCGTAACGACACACTCATTACACCCCCCTACCATTAAAGGACCGCCAGTAATCAACAGCGTCTGGCGTTCATCTTCGTTCAGCAATGACATGCTAATTAAGACCCTTGCCGTAACACAACGCCAGCACGAGCAGTCAGCAGCGCTTGACGCCCCCCCCTCGAGAGTAAAGAGCTTATGGCAGTAACAATCGTTTTATGGTAGTGTTGTGTGTTTCGTTGTGGAGAGAGAGAGACAGATAAGGAGGAACTAGATACATATATAGACTGAAAGATGGATAGATGGTTACTGATTAGCGAGAACTTTTCTTAAACTTCTAAGTGGCCATTAGCGATCATGGCGGTAATCAAAATACTGTACACGTAAATGAACAACTTCATACTAATCTTAACCTAACCTAACTTAACTTACATTAAATTATGATGGTAAACGACGCCTTAAATGAAACAAAGTAACTTTATCTTATACACATTAATCTCTCTCTCTCTCTCTCTCTCTCTCTCTCTCTCTCTCTCTCTCTCTCCATAAGGTTTAAGCACCTCGTTATCTCTCCCTCAAAAACAGGTTTCCTCCCCCCTCCCTCCTCCTCTCTATCCCAAGCCGTATTAAGGAGGGATAAGTGTTATGTATAGTGTGTATTATGGAGCAGCTTACACCCGGGTTGTATTCTGGGTAGCTCTCAGTGTGTGTGTGTATAGTGTATTATGGAGTTACTTATATTAGGGTTGTATACTGAATTGCCCTATAGTATACTTTCTACCGAGCTGGAGATTTACACTGTAGCATCCATTAACCTAACCTAACCTAACCTAATCTAACCTAGGTAGGCCAGGAGGGGATATGGTGTGGATGTAGGCCAGGTGGGGGGAGGGTGTGGATGTAGACCAGGTGGGGGGAGGGTGTGGATGTAGACCAGGTATAGGGGTAGGGTGTGGAGGGTCCTTGTGGCTACTACACATAATTCAGTTCATTAAGTGAAGTACTGAGTGGTCGGTCCAGCGGAGGTTTAAGTGACGTGATATAAAAGCATTCCTGTGACTATACTGTACACGCTGGAGACGATGATAATACACCCTGAAGGTACACAATACACCCTGAAGGTACACAATACACCCTGAAGGTACACAATACACCCTGAAGGTACACAGTACACACTAATTATAGTAATACAAGTAGTTCACAGTAGATATCAGGCAGCAGCACGCAGGAAGCACTTATGTCAGTACCTGCCTGAATAGTTTTCATCTGTATTTTGAAATAATTGGGAGAGTGGAGTTGTCCTCATGAACCATTGTACGTTGATGGTGAGACTTGTGTTCAGGGTCCTCACTGTTCAGGGTCCTCACTGTTCAGGGTCCTCACTGTTCAGGGGCCTCACTGTTCAGGGTCCTCACTGTTCAGGGTCCTCACTGTTCAGGGTCCTCACTGTTCAGGGTCCTCACTGTTCAGGGTCCTCACTGTTCAGGGTCCTCACTGTTCAAGGTCCTCACTGTTCAGGGTCCTCACTGTTCAGGGTCCTCACTGTTCAGGGTCCTCACTGTTCTCTAAGACTGAGTGATTCCCGCCTGTAGATACTGTCTGTTGAGGTCCTTCCTGACGACACCCTCAGATGGCAGACTCTTTTAGGGATCCTGATGACCTTCTGGGTGAGGGATCTTATCAGTAGCACCTCAAATAGGAGTTTTATGATGTGTGAAAACTGAGGATCTTGTGTAAGGTGTTGGGGGATCTCTCTCATCACGATACTGTACTGTAGGTCTCTGGAACTTGCTAATATCCTCATTAAGTTCTGTGTTGGACTAACTACCCTCTTGAGTACGTCTCTGTAGGATGGCGGCTAAGTCCAGAAGGTGTTGAATGCTCGTTCTGTCACGTACCATTATCTTCAAGAGAGATCTATTTAGTGAAACCACCTCCTCAAGACCTTCTGAAGACGTCAACACCTGTAGGAGGAAGGACAAGTGTTGCGGTAATGACCAGTAATCGTCAGACGCCCCGATAACACTTCTGACGGTGAGATAATGACAGCTTCCCCTCACACCCCCGTCAGTAGGGTAAGGTTGCATGTTGAGGTGTTAATGAAGGGAGGGGACCTGAGCCATTAGGTAAGAGTGGAGGGGAGGACCTGGAAATAAGGGGAGGATGATAGATATAGCCTGGGTGAGTCTTAATGGGTGGGGAGGAGGAGGGGGGGAGGGGACGTTGGGAGGACAAGACTAGTGATAAACATCCACTTCACTCTACGCAGATATATTATTTTTATTATATTATTATTATTATTTTGTTTTATTACTTTTATTATTATTATTATTATTATTATTATCATTATCATTATTATTATTATTATTATTATTATTATTATTATTATTATTATTTTTATTATTATTATTATTAACGTCTGTGTATGGAGTGTATAATCTATGTGACATACCTGGAATGGATATGAGGGTGTAGTCTGGTGTAATGGGAGGTGTAAGGAGAAGTAGGGGAGGGGAGGGGGTGTAGAGGGTGCGGAGGAGATTGAGTAGAGGCGGGGGGTAGGGGGGGGGAGGTAAGGGTGATGAGAATATGATTACAAAGTGTGAAGAAGGTCAGAATGTATGGAGGAGGCCCAAACGTGTTCCATATAAGCGCTGGGGTGGAAGAGTCGGGGGGGTGGAGAAGAAAGAGGATATAGGATAGGAGGAAGAGAAGAAGGGGAGGAGATAAGAGAGATAAAATCTTGTTACATCTTCTTCTCATCTCCTTCCTCTCCACCAGATGATCCGGATGCTGCCAACTCCCCCCTTGTAGTGTCTTGCTCATCCGCTCCCCAGCAGGTGCGTATCCGGGGGTGAGAGAGAGGAGAGAGAGAGAGAGGAACGCGGGGGAAGGAAGGGATGAGGGAGAGAGATGGGGAGATGGAGGAACGGGAGAGGGGGAGGAAAGGTAAGGGTGAGAGAAGTAGGCAAGGAAGAGAGGGGTGAGGGAGGAAGTTGGGGGAGGGAAAGGAGAGGAGGGAAAGAAATAGGACAAGGTGAAAGAGGGGGGAGGAGGGAGGATAGGTAGGGAGGGAGGGGAGAGCGGGGAAGCGGTAAGTTAGTGAGAGAAGGGGTGAGAGAAACACAGAGAAGAGAAGGGAGATATGAGAAAGGGAGTTTAAGGGGAATGTGAGATTCAGAGAGTGAGTGAGTGAGAGAGAAAGAAAGAGAGAGAGAGAGAGAGTAGGCCTAGGTATAGCCCAGCAGGTGATCAGGGAGGATAGGAAATGCATAATTATTGTGGCTAATTACAGGTGCGGGCAGGTAAGGGGGCCCAGGTGTTAAGCGCCTCCTGTGTTATTGATTATCTTCGCTTCTCAAACACTTTGTACATTTATTCTTCCCACTTCCTCCATTTTGACTCTCTCTCTCTCCTAATTTGTACCTATCATTATTTGTCTTTCGTTCGTATTTATCATCTTATCTTTCATGTGTGTAATATATTTGTCCCCCGTTCGTATGTGTGTGTGTGTGTGTGTGTGTGTGTGTGTGTGTGTGTGTGTGTGTGTGGAAAAATATGACTAAATTGTAAAACAAAAACCCATCAAGACCACGAAACAGACTGACCCTCTTCCTACTTCGAAATATGGTCACCAGGGGACAGCACTCACCTAGGTCAGTCAGTGAAAGAAGGTAAACAGACCTATTGTTTAAAGATAATTTTGTCTTCGTTTTCCATCGATCTCTTTTTCTAGTTTAGAGACATGTGAAATACGACTGATACTGTTAACTTCTTCATTATCCATATAACAGCTTGGAGACTTTCAGTTATCTCTCTCGTTTCGTATTATAAGAGACGTTTGATGTCTCATTCGCCAGCTATGAGTTCTTGATGTTCCTCCCTTAGTGTCTCTCTCGTTCAGTATCTCCCCTCACCGTTCACCAGGCATCTTTGATCTCTTCTTCGTCACCTTCCAGACTCGAGTATCTCATCCTCACCATTTAGAAGACGTGTTTTATCCCCTCTTCACCAGCCGAGAGACACCTAATATCTCACACCCTCTCTATTCACAAGGTCTCAGCATTTTCTCCTTCACCAACCACGAGACATTTAACACGGGTAATTTTCCCCTGTGAGCGGATGATAATTTTCCTTCATTAGAGAGCGCTGGCCGGTCACCATCACACGGACAACCCCCAACTATCGGGCACTTACCGAGGACTCGTTGGCCCAGGATGTTAATGGTGGAGGAACGCAAGAGGGACCATGAAGCAGGTGAACTAAAGACTTTTAAGACGTAAGGTGAACCAGACACTTTTAGGACGCATGGTGAAATAGATACTTCCAGGACGCAAGGTGAATCTAGGTCCTAATATTGACCGAGACTCTTCAAGGTCTTATGATTCGCGTGAACACTTATGAAATATCTCGAAATAAAAGATCTCCAGAATCTAAGAATCAAGCTTTATAACGTGTTAGGGTCTGAGCCTTTGAGGACTCTTGGGAGCCTCAAAGTTAACCAACGACTTCTGGAAGAAAATGGTAGACAAGAGATTCCAGAATTAAATCTGACCTCAGGATTTACACATTTCATATTGGCTGATTTCCAGAACCAGGAAAGGAGTAGAATTACACAGAGCTCAGGACTGCAAGGGGCGTTTCAATTTCCAGGTTCTATCAAGTTGGATGGATTACCAGACACTAGGATATTAGCTCTTAGGGATAGATAAGTTTACGTCAAATCCTTCCAACAAATCTGTTCCTTTTGCTACATACTGTATTTCTGACCATGAACCACTCGCATCGTTACTGGAGTTTCATTGAAGGGGTTTAATATGTTCAATAGGCACTAAATACATATGTCTTTACTCTCTTACAGGCTTATAAATAAATACCTTTTGATTGAATTGGATGTGTAGCTATTATGGCCTCCCAACTGGTTCCCCTGACCTCCTGTGGCCGCTTGTTATCATCAACTTTCATGAAGGACCAAAGGCCAGTCATCAGTCGTAGGGTCACGAGCCGTAGTGAAGATGTGAGTGATCATAGAGTATCCTGCCATTCTGGTTTTGTGAAGGATACCAATTGAGGCGGCAATCGCGTGTACATATATCGAGATTATTTTTCCCAGACGTTAGAGAAAGATACGCACATGGTGTATAAAGATCCCCCTTAACGTGTACTTAGCTGACCTCAAGTGTCCTTACGGGGTGTCATGGTTTTAGTATGAATCGGTGGTAGTAGGAGTGGATTATATTATATAAAGATAATAATATGTCGTATTTCTTATTTCTTACCGTAGAGTTCGATACCTTCACACTGATTACTTACAGGAGATTATGGTGTATCTACGTAGAAGTTCACTCCACCACTCGACATTCCATGATTTATACTTGATAAATGATGATTTAATGAATTCATTTAATTTTCAACATCCATCTAAGTTATTGGTTATACTATGTCATAACCAATCAGTCATTACCTTCAGTAATAATAAGATAGGATCACAGGTACGGGCAGATAATTGCACTTACATTTATTTGTCAAGCTTTCATACAATGATTTACAATTTGCATGGATATATGAGTCACTCACGTTCACGCTGTACTAAAATTAATCTTCTAAAAGAGGTAATTATCAACTTGGGAACACGTGTGATTACTCTACTGTAGGTATGACTTAACAGAGCCCTAATTCTTCAATTGATACATTTATTGCCAGCCTGGATTGTTCTTGTCGCAACCAGGCATCCACACGTGATATTTCCACGGGGATAACAACCTAGGTTAACACGCTTAGTCTCGTGTCGACGACGGTTCACAGGACGGAGTGGCGGTGGAGGACTCTGTGTGGTGTGGTGTCTCGCCCCCTTTCAGGAGGGAGAGGATGGAGACGACGTGTTAACTAACCCATGGCTCAGGGGATACTACTTAAAATGAGGTTTTTGGGTGTGAAGCGATGAAGAGTACAACACTGTTTCACTGCCCACCCCCCTAAAGGCTGGCTGACATACACTAATTGAAAAATACATGTTCCAGTTATGCCTCGCCGGGCGTCTTATCTCTGGTAAAACAAACTTTGGAGTTGGTTGCGTGGGTAAGCCTAACGCAACCCATGACACGGGGAGATGGAACCTTGAGAAGCCACGGCAGCAGCAGCATCATTTATGGTTTATATCTGACAAAATTCCAAGTTATTTATGTCTGAGTCTCTGTACCATTGAGGGAAAACTCAACCTATTGACTACAGGTATACCGAATCCACTTGAGTATGAAAGAAAAGGTCAACACAGGTCAACCTCCACCGTTTAACTCCCCCTACACAGGTCATCTCGAACCTCTTTATGACCTCGTTCCTGAAAACATCCAGATCCTTGGTATTTTAACTGCTCTTTTAAAGACAGTTTGACCTCTTCTACTACCCAGAGGAGAAGGTCATTTAGATTTTATCTCTCTCTGGTGTGTCAGGTGAAGAGGATTTACTCTCTCTCTCTCTCTCCTAAAGGTAAACAGATCATGGTGCAGCTAATAAATGTAAATTAAGTCAGTACTTATCATGAATAATTCTTACACAGCATAAAATAATAGAAAACTATTTTCATTTTTTTCTTGGGGTACTTCATTAACTTTGTCTTTGTGTAGTATATATGAATATGATACTTAAAGTTATTATTATTATTAATTATTTTTATTATTATTATTATTATTATTATTATTATTATTATTATTATTATTATTATTATTATTATTATTATTATTATTATTATTATTATTATTATTATAGCTTCGAACAGGTTTAATAGATAAAAACCCACATAAAAACAAAAATGTCAAAATACGCTACAATATCTACGACAACTTAAGACTACAAGAACGATCCTTCACCTTCATGGTACACAACAACAGCGGTGGCGGCGGCGGCGGCGGTGGAGTCTACCAAACAATAATTCATCCGTCGACCACCGCGGGAGCTCAGGCAGGAGAGTCACCCCGGGCGAGAGGTAATTTACCAGTAGACAATGGGACCTGCGAGGCGTAGTAGCTGAACCGCAGGAACGAAATAAAAGTGAGTCAAGGGAATCCATGATGTTTTTCCCACGATACGATGAGTACCTATGATGGTACTGAGGTAACTTGTGTATCAGTTTCTCCCAGTCACACGGATTGATAATTCTATTCTTATCGTCCCTTAACCCATCGATTAAACACCCTTAAAATTCATAAACTTTCACAATCATAAGTTTTATTAATATTTAGGACAATTTTATTTTCATTAACGCGTTGGAAATAAATAAGATTACGCGATTGAATTCGGAGAAGGTGGCGAGGAGCGGCAACTTGATCTCCTCCCTTGGACACCGGAAGCATCGCCATCGTCGGCTTCTTGAGATAATGTCCTTTAATGGGCTACTATCCTTCTCCGACGATGGCTGGACATCCGGGGGGGTGACACCTCGGACACTAGGCCCGTCACCCCAGCCTGTCATGCCTCCCAGTGTTGTTATTATAGGGTACAGTATATTGTTCAACTCCTGTGAGACGGAGTTGTCCAGGTGGGCGATATTTTGTTGACTTTTTGACTTTTTTGTTTTTGTATTTTAGTTTAATTTAACAACTTTCTTGGCAAGATTGAGGTACAATTTGGCCAACTCTGAGTAGTTGAGTCTGGTCTTGACACCGAGGATGCTGACACACTGCTCACTATCACGCAAGGCAGAGATTCATAGGAGGAGATAATAGAGTAGGTCATTCATTAGTGTTATATTATAATTGAGGAGTAATCAGTTAGGGCGAGCAAATTTATAGGATAGACTGCCAGAATGCCCGCAAGCACTCATGATTCAATGTAGTAGTTACATAGTTCACGATACAATAAGCCAGGTGGTCTGAAGTCTTTGATAGTGTCACATTCCATAACATAATGTTCAAGTGTTTCCTGTACAGTAAAGGTTTATCACAAGTTTACATGCTGAGTGTATCGGTATGGGTACAGAGTCACTAACTTGCCAGATGTGTCTGTATCCGAGCCTAATTTTGGCCACGACCACATCACATTGTCTGGTTCAGTCCTAGTATTATCATAAAATTTGTCGTATTTACTAATGCTACAACTATCAGGTTTCTGTACATTTCTCACTTCTAGGCCAGAGTTCATGATATTGACTTGTATGTTTTTTAAGTACAGCATTGGACAAGCGAAGGCCCCGGTCTACATTTTCTTTCTTACATGCCTCATTGGCCAGTCTATCAGCACGGTCATGATCCTAATTTTAACATGGGACGGAATCCACACAAATTCAATACAAAAGTTGTTCTCCTTAGCAGTTATCACATTTATTTTAATATCTCAGACGACTTTAGACATAAATCCTAATGGGCCGTTCATTGATTACAAAGCGCTTCGAGAGTCACAGAATGTAATAGTTTGTGTTGTGCTGGTCCAGTTGTTCAGCCTTTGCATGTTTGACACTATCATCTCATTCTGTCTATATATCACAAATACTCAACCTGATCTACCTGTGTTTGTCTACCCAGAACCACCAGTAGAAGCGGGCTAGTCACCTCAAGAAATAATGTGCAATGCGACTTAACTCATAACTAAAAAGAAATATATCTCATTTAGTGTTTTAGAATAAAGGGATTATAATATTTTGGATAGGAGGAAAGAATTTGTACTTTGGTCTGACTTTGAGTAGTAATGTATATAGTGTGTTTTGGTCTTGGTTTGGTCTGGTCTGGTCTGGTCTGGTGTTTTGGTCTGGTCTGGTCTGGTCTGGTCTGGAGGTGGAGGGATTCGTGTTGAGGTTCCAGGTAGAGATGGAGTAAAAATTCCCTCAAATTGTCCCAATCAGCTGTGTTATAATACCATGTAGTGCGTGTGTGGAAGACTTAAGGGAGGGAGAGACACTGTGAGAAGAAGAGAGAGAGAGAGAGAGAGAGAGAGAGAGAGCCTGTTGTTCCCTCCTCCGCTTCCTTTTCGTCTCCTCTGTTTATTCTCCATCCCTTCCTCTTCTGAATTCTCCCCCCCCCCTCTGTATCTTCGCCTCCTCTTCCTCTATCATCTCTGTTTCTCCTCTACATCCTTCTCATTCTCTCCCTTCTCCTCCATCTCCCAGCTCTCCTCCAGCCCTACTCTTCCTCCCCTGTATCTCTACTGAAGTGTCTTAGCGTCCCTTCAGGAGCATCCATAAGGAACACCACATCTCCTCCAGGGTACTGAAGCGACCTGAAGTTTCATTAGGAGCGTCAAACAAAGATACCACGCCTCCTACAGTTCATTCAGGAGCTTCCACAAGGGCGCCAGGGTGGGAGTCCTGCTCTTGGAGACTCACCTCCTACAGGAATGTGATGAGTCATTCTGAGGGTGACAGGTTACACCCCTAAAGGATTATTTACAACACCTCTTTTGTTTTTTTTAATTTCCTTCTTTATTGACGTCACTTCTTTATCCATTTTCTCATCTCTCTCCTTCTTATTTCTGCTTTTTATTTCCATTTATTGTTCATGTATTTCCTCGGTTTGTCCCTTACACTATTTACTTATTTCTATCTATATTAAATTATACTTAATATTTATCCAAACCTTCTCTCATGTTCTTCTTCCCCTTGACTTTATTCCTGTTTGTTATTTGTTCTCATTTCTTTCTTTCTTTCTTTCTTTTTTTCTTTTCTTTCTTTCTTCCTCGTCTGCTAGATTACATATGATCATTCCTTCCAATATTTTCCTCCTTTCTATCTATTAATTTCCTTTATTTTATTTACCGATGTTCTTTACACTTCCTCCCTATATCATACTTTTTCCTCTTGTTATTTTCATTCTTCTTTCGTGTTCCAGTTCGCGTCTACCTTATTCACACTTGTATCACTTATTTATTCCCTATTCCCAGTTTTATTCCTTTATTTGCCAGCATTCTCTCACTCTCTCCTATACCTTCGTTCATCCCTCCTTCCCTCTCCTACACTTTTATCACTGTTCTCAGACATGATTCGTAATTTTAATAGACAAAGTTTAAAAAAAAAATAAGATAAACCTGACTGAAAAGCTTAATAAGTGACTCAGAGTTTTAAACAAAGCTGCGTCAGTCAAGATAAGCGTATATTAAGCTTACTAACGCAGCCACTGTCACGCCTTGTATCACTGTTGACTTTCGTATCATAAATAAAAGAGTCTATTGTTCAGTTCCCGTGTTACCTTTGTTTTTGTTTACTATTGTTAATAATAATTCACCTTAATGAGAACAATGGCTGCCACAGGTAATTAGTAAGGTTTCGTGTGTGTATTTTTTGTGTAATTGTTTTTGTGGTTGAATGGATACTTGTTCCATACATGACTGAGGGGTGTATGTATGTTATTATTATTATTATTATTATTATTATTATTATTATTATTATTATTATTATTATTATTATTATTATTATTATCTCCTTCATCATCATTAACATCATAACCACCAGCACATTCATCACCATTATCATCACCATTACCATTAACACCTACACCATTACCACCACCACCACCACCACCATTACAATCTACATCACCACCACCACCATTACAATTTACACCTGATCAGCACCACTACCACACCACCACCACTATTCCAGCACCACCATTAACACCACTCTGAACACCACATAGCACCACTAACACACACCACCACCACCAATTGACAACCACCACCACCACCACCACCACACCACCGTCATACACCACCCACCATCACCAGCAATTCACTACCACCACCACACCACCATTACAATCTACACCACCATTAACACCAATTCCGATCATCACCAGCACCACTTGTCACCACCACCACCACCACCACCACCACCACCACCACCATCCACCACCATTACAATCTATTAACGGACACACTCCACCATCACCATCACCACTAATATAATCTATACCGATGAACATCACCCATCATCACCAGCACCACTACCACCACCACCACCACCACCATACACCACCACCACCACCACCACCACCACCACCACCACCATTACAATCTATATTCACACCACATTGAATTGATCACCCAATTATCACCACCACCACACCACCACCATTACAATCTACACCACCATTAACACCAATCTCCATCATCACCAGCACCACCAATCACCACCCAACCACCACCAATTTCACCACCACCAATTGCCAATTCACACCACCACCACCAATTATCATCATAATCTACACCAATTAACACATCGTCACCAGCACCACTACCACCACCAATTAACGTCTACACCACCACACCAATTATTGCTAATTCATAATTCACTACCAATTACCACCACCATCATCAATGACCACTACCACTATTCACCACCACCACCATTATAATTCATAATTCACCACACACCTCCACCTCCACACACACACACCACCACCAGCACCACCACCACCACCACCACCACCACCACCACCACCATTAACACCACCTCCACCATCACCAGCACCACTACCATCACCTCCACCATAAGACGCCATCTATATTCTCACGTATATATATCTCACACCTGTCCCTCACCCCAGACTGTTATTTAAAGCCAGGTATGTATATATTTACCTGCACACACCTGTCGTTTAACGCTCCTCAGGACATGGTTGTGTGGAGTACGTTTCCGCAGTACTGTGTGTGTGTGTGTGTGTGTGTGTGTGTGTGTGTGTGTGTGTGTGTGTGTGTCTTCCTCTCTTCTTCCTCTTCTTCTCCTTTCTTCCTCGATCTTGAACCCCTTCCACCTCGTCATTGGAATATCGGATATCAAGCCTTCACACTCTTCTCTTAACCACTCTCTCTCTCTCCACTCCTCTCCCTTTAGCTCTAGAGTCTTGTGTAGTCCCTCCACGCCTCTCAACTACCAAAGGATTCCTACCTGGATCCACTGAGTTCCTTCTCCTTCCTTCACCAGGAGGAAGGAGAAGGAGATCTGGGCTCTGCCCTCCATTGGCACACACTGCCCAGGACCTCTTACTGACTTTCGTTAATGTCCAAGTTTCATTCTTTTAAAATTTGGTCTCCGGGGGTGATGAGAGAATAAGAAGAGTGAGGAGAGAAGAGAAGGAGGGAATGAGAGATGGAAAGAAGAGCAGTGAAGGAGCGAGGAAGAGAGGTAACAACTGGGATTTACACACACACACACACACACACACACACACACACACACACACACACACACACACACACACACACACACACATACAAATAAATAGTTCAACTTTTCTCCGTGTCTACTGTTTCTCTCTCTTTTATTTTAATCTTTTTTCTTTTTTTAAACCTCTTCCATTTTTTTTATACCAGCCTTACCCCCGCCGCCCTCTCAGGCCAACTCGTTCTCAATAACACTGCAACTTCCTAAGCCTCAGCACTAGGGCTTAAGTTCCTTGTGTTACTTATTACAGCTACCATTACCTTAACTAGTGTGTGTGTGTGTGTGTATGTGTGTGTGTGTGTGTGTGTGTGTGTGTGTGTGTGTGTGTGTGTGTGTGCAAAATACGTGTATGCGTGTACACTCAGCCACAGAAGCGAGTGAGGTACAAAGGTCTAGGTTGAGTCACTGAGCACCAAGTATCGCTCCTTGGAGACCCTCACCTCCTCCCTCAGGTAGCTTCTCTCCTGCGTACACGAGACGCCCTTCATCACACTTCTGGAGGAGGAGGAACTTTGCTCTGGTTCTTGAGTTGGTGGAGGAGAACACACTGGCTCTGGTGATGGGGAGATGGGGGGGAAGGGAAGGGAGGGAAGATTCTGTACACTGGCCTTGGTGATGGGGAGGGAGGGAAATGACACTGGCTCTGTGTGGGGAGGGAAGGAAGACTCTGGTAATGGGGAGGGAGGGGAGACACTTGGCTCTGGTGATGGGGAGGGAAGGGAAGACTCTGGTAATGGGGAGGGAGGGGAAGACACTGGCTCTGGTGATGGGGAGGGAAGGGGAAGACACTGGTAATGGGGAGAGGGAAGACACTGGGTTTGTGATGGGAGGAAGGAAGACTCTTGGCAATGGGGAGGGAGGGGAAGACACTGGCTCTGGTGATGGGGAGGGAAGGGGAAGACACTGGTTCTGGCTCTGGTGATAGGGAAAGAAGGGGAAGACACTGATTCTGATGATGGGGAAATGAAGAGACATCTCCCTGTGGTTGAAAAAGACTGAGGACGTCACCGGGTGGCTGAGGAAGACTGGGGACGTCTCCAGGTGGCTGAGGAAGACTGGGGACGTCTCCAGGTGGCTGAGGAAGACGGAGCGGGCAGGAAACTGAGGTAAACAATGCAGGGTTTCCTTAATTGCAAGGCTTCCTGGGCCAGCTCCCACGATCCCCGACCCCCGCTCCCGGCTGTTTTGCCGTAGGACCTCCACAGCTTGTTAGAAAGACCTGGGACGCGCAGTTTGGCTAAGAATCTCCGCAGGTTACCGTAGAAATTCCGCTTTAGGGCCTACCATAGAGAGAGTTGAACAATACATTAGGAAGATCAGCACAGTTTGTAATAGGACTTGCGCAGAGTCTGGAAAATTTGCAGTTCAGTGAAGGACCTCCACAGTTCGCCACAGGATGTCAACAGGTCACTGAAGGACCTCCACAGCTCGTCACAGGATGTCAACAGGTCACTGAAGGACCTCCACCGCTTGCCACAGGATGTCAACAGGTCACTGAATGACCTCCACAGCTCACCACAGGATGTCAACAGGTCACTGAAGGAGCTCCACAGCTCGCCACAGGATGTTAACAGGTCACTGAAGGACCTCCACAGTTCGCTGCAGGATCTGTCACTGAATTTTAATGTTTTTTAAGTCATGATGCAATATCTAATGTGTACTAAACGGGGAGTAAAAGATTCTTTCTTTTATCTTTCTTCCTCTTCTCTTCTTGGCATTATTGTTATTATCTGTATCTCTCTTTCTCATTCTATGTATGTTTTGAAGGTAGAGCTGAAATTTGGTAGGGAGGTGCGGGTGGCCGATTGTTTGGTCTATCGCCCCCTGTCCCTCCACCTGGGCGAAACCAGGTAACCCAGTGTTATTATTAGTATTATCGTTGCTGTTATTATTCCTTCACTATCATCATTACCAACATCAAGCCGCAACATTACACAAGGTCACGTTATTATGTATGTTATTTCCTCCCAAAACAAAGACCGTATGCAATCTAAGCACGTCTGACATCCTCCTCAGTATTGTTCAAACTATTTAGCCTTGAACAATTAATGGGTCGCTTCCTCTCTACTCTACTCTTAAACACACCACAAATAAGACTGTTTATATATTACGATTTTCAGTAGCTTCGGGGTACCAGATAATCTCAGTGGTATTAGTCACCCGTTTTCTTTTGTACACACAGGGGATACGATGCTATATTTTTTTCCAGAAACAAATAATTATCCAAAATACAGCCATCGAGTAGAGTTGCCCCAGAACTTTATTACAGATAATATATATATATATATATATATATATATATATATATATATATATATATATATATATATATATATATATAATCTGGTATTTATAGAGAAAGAAAAGAGAGACAAGGGATTATTGTTATTTTTTTATATTTTATCTTTATGGTCGTCTTGGCGGTGTGTGTGGGGGGGTGGAAGTATGTGTGTTGGTGTTAGTGTAAATCCTGTCTAGTATTGGTTTGTGTGGGTTTGTGTTATTGTGTAAATTTGGCATAATTTCAGTTCGTGTGTTTGTGTGTGTGTGTGAGTGTGTGTATGTGTGTAACATTAACCTGGTTTTATTGCATGTGTTATCTGTAAATGGGAAAATATCACCTATTTACAACTGATGCGTGGGCGTGTAAAAGACGTACAGTACACTCCCGCCCACTATTCCCTCGTATGTGGGCGTGAGAGAGGGCTCAACCACCCACCCTTCCCTCATGTACGGGCTTGTTTTCCAGGTAACATCGTCCGCCCACCTGTTTCCTGATGAGTGTGGGCGTGTGTGACAGGAGTCGATAACGCCCACGTGTAATAGTGTTTAGGTCAGGGTCAGTTGATGTGTAGTGGGCGGCCAGCTGGGTGGGGGGAAAGTGGGGTGGGGTGGTGTTCTGTGTTTTGTCTGTATGTAGGTTAAGTGAGAGAGAGAGAGAGAGAGAGAGTATAATTAATCATTGAAGATGTCACGTAATTCCTATTTAAACAAAAAATTATTATAAACACACACACACACACACACACACACACACACACACACACACACACACACACACACACACACACACACACACACACACACACACACACTAGGTCAATCCAGGCTCGCGTGTCACGGTAACTGTTTAGGGCGAGAAGGGCACAAGTCCCACACAATGGAGACCGCTGGCAAAATCTGAGGCAAATTGTCGAGACATAAAAGGTTGTGGGAAATTGGGGGAAAATGGGAGGAATTGGGGCCGTCAATCATGAGACCTGTGTGTGGGGAGGGAGGGGGAAATTGTTGCTGGTGTGTTGGTTAGCATTATGACACACACACACACACACACACACACACACGAATCATTGTGGCCTAAATCAAGGTTTTTATTTACAGTGTGACGTACTGTACCTTCTGGTGTATAACTCTTACATAGGAATATTTTAATTTGTATGGGTGCTGTGTTCTCTCTCTCTCTCTCTCTCTCTCTCTCTCTCTCATCATCAACCCCTCCCTCTCTTCCCCATCTTTAACCTCGCTCCTCCTTCCTCCTCACCCCCCTCTCTCCTCCTCCCTTCTCCTCCCTCCCCCCTCCACCCCACCTCGGCTCAGATTAGCCAGGCCAAAAGTTGATCCCCAGAATTTCAGACAGTTGCGACAACTGAGGTCCTGGTTGTTGAGGGGAGGGTGAAAAGGGGCGAGAGAGGAGATGAAGTGAAGGAGGGAGGAGTAGAGGGAGAGAAGAGAGAGAGAGAGGAAAAAAATGATGGGAAAATAAAAGAAAAGAACTAGTTAATCAATAACTAAAAACGAACACAAAAATAAGAAGGAAGGAAAATGAATGAATGAATGAAATATTAAACAAATGAAGACTCTACACCTAAAATACAGACCAGGATACACTGTACTAAGAACCTATACAAATATAAGTGTCTCCATTGGTAAGTAAAAACAACCGTAGAATATAACACTAAACGTGATGTATTTTCTCCCAAATAAGTTCAGTTGTATTGTAGAAAATCCATAATATACAAGAAAAAATACTATGTTCATTAAGAAAATATTTTTTTAAGGATATTTACAAAAACTTCATGCGATTCCGAAGTGTTCTCATTTTGTTCTTCGTAAAGTATAGATGCTCTTTTGTTCTTCGTAAAGTATAGATGCTCTTTTGTTTTTCGTAAGGTATAGATGTTCTTTTGTTTCTCGTAGGGTATAGATGCTCTTTTGTTCTTCGTAAAGTATAGATGCTCTTTTGTTCTTCGTAAAGTATAGATGCTCTTTTGTTTTTCGTAAGGTATAGATGCTCTTGTTTTTCGTAAGGTATAGATGCTCTTTTGTTTCTCGTAGGGTATAGATGCTCTTTTGATTTTCGTAAGGTATAGATGCTCCTTTGTTTTTCGTAAGGTATAGATGCTCTTTATTTTTCGTAAGATATAGATGCTCTTTTGTTTTTTGTGACTATTCCAGTGCATCAGGGTATAGTAGAATGGGATGCTCTTCCTCTCGGACCAACAGTAACTACTCTTGTTAAATTTGGCGTTAAGGAATTAGAAACCTTATCCCTGTGATGAAAGTCATAAGTGACAGGGGATCATCCTGTCACCAGACTTCCTCCCACCTCCACTGGATTAGAATAAGCGAATTCGATCCTATGCACGAGCTCATAATCCATCCACGGAGGAAATTGGCGTTGTGTTGCTTACAGATGGCTTACGTATCGGGTTCAAGGCCTCATCTCCTAGACACATATATTCCTGATTTTTATTCAATCATTTTTATCTCTTCTTTAGTGAGGAGGGAAACAGAAGAGATGGAAAAACGAAGGGAGAGAAATAAGAATGAGGGAACAGAAAAGGGAGAAAGATAAAATTTTCATCTGTTAATCCATTTTATGCGTCTTTCTTTTGTTTATCAGTTCTTTTATCGTCTCTGTTGATTCTCATTTGATTCTGTTTTCATTTTGTCGCTTTAGTTCTTCTTTGTCTACAGGTCTGTCTGTCTGTCTGTCTGTTTGTTTATCTGCTTAATTTATTGTCTCTCTCTCTCTCTCTCTCTCTCTCTCTTATATAACCTCCCCCACGCGCCATATTACCAGCGTGTTTAATCCCTTGAACCGACAACCTACGCGCCCTTCTTTCTCCCTACTTAGTTTACCAGGGGGAGAGAGGGGGGAAGAGGAGAAGTGAGAGGGAGGAGGGGAAGAAGAGAAGAGAAAGGAGAAGAGAGGAGGGAAGGGGGTGAAGAGAGAGGGGAAGAAGTTGAGGAAGGGGGGAAGAATGAGAGACGGACGAAAAATGAGGGGGAGAAGGGAAGGGAGAACCAGATATATTCTCCCTCTCTCTCTCTCTCTCTCTCTCTCTCTCTTAAACCACACCTTTTTTGCTCCTTCTTATACTATTAATGGGTATAAGGGAGGAGAGAAGAGAGAGAGAGAAAACGAGGGGACAAACAAATAGATGGAGAGAGAGAGAGAGCAAGATGGAGAGAGAGAGAGAGAGAGAGAGAGAGAGAGAGAGAGAGAGCTCCCATTATCTTCTTCCTCTCCATCCATCCCCTGCCCTCTCCCTCTCCCTCTCACCTCCATCCTCCTACCATCCCCTCTCCCCGTTCAGCCTGTTAAATCTCTACTCGTCTGGCAGTGATCCGCTATCAAGTGTGGTGACGTGTCCGCTAGGGGGCAGGAGAGGGTATTGTAAGCCGTGTGTCTGCGCGTGGCTGGGATAAGCAGGAAGCTGGTGAGTGAGGTTCCTTCTTAACGTAATGGGGATTGGTTATGTGAGCTCCAGTGTGTGTGTGTGTGTGTGTTTGTGTCCGGGGAGGGGGGGGGACACACACACACACACACACACACACAAACACATAAAAATGGCATAGAAACGTAGGAAGAATTATAGAAACCATTAATAAAGATGAAATGATTGAGAGAGAGAGAGAGAGAGAGAGAGAGAGTATCACCACTAGTCAGCGTGAGCCAGGCAGTGGTGAGAGGCCCTGTAGGTAGATTGACTGGCTCCCAGGAGACGTGGCACTTGGCCTCCACCTGGCGATGTCTCCTGCAAATTTCCCTTGTTAACACGAAGGTTGGGAGAGATGAGAGGGTGTTGTCGTGATTGTGTATGTATGTATGTATGTATGTATGTATGTATGTATGTATGTATGTATGTATGTATGTATGTATGTGTATATGTATGTATGTATAGCTTTCACTTATACAAAAGACATATGCAACCAATTAGACCAAACACAAACACTACATCCACTCACCTACACACACACACACACACACACACACACACCAAAACCGTAGTCTTGCACATCAATACCGCCACCACTCCAGCGCAAGCTCCAGCAGTCACAGTGGGTGCCCATCCTCTCCAGCTGGTGCAGTCTGCCAAACTCCTGGGTGTAACTATAGACAACAAACTTGACTGGAAGGCCCATGTAAATAACACAGTCAAGGCAGCCTCATACCGTCTCTACATGCTACGACGACTTAGGTCACTTGGGACGCCCACGCCAGAGCTGAGGACTATCTACAACGCCTTTATTCTCCCCAAACTAATGTATGCATCACCAGCCTGGTCGTCTTCTCTCAACTCCACCCAACAACGTCGGCTAGAGAAAGTACAGAAAAGGGCCTGCAGAATCATGCTCGGCGCAGAATACTCCGGCTACATGAACGCTCTCTCCATCCTGGAAATGCCATCCCTCAGTGACCTCCACCACCAAGCACTGGAAAGGTTTGGCAGTGGACTACTGCACCGCCCTCGTCATCGCCACCTCCTGCCACCGGCAATCCCCCACCCACCTCGCGCAGTCCGCCACTACAACAAAATTCAGCCCATAAGAGCCTGCACCGATAGATATAAGAACAGCACCATCCCATCTGTTGTTAAAATAATAAACAACTCCTGATTTATGTACTGTACAGCCCTGTAAATGTATTCAACGCATATTATATCATTATGTCTAAATCAAATGTAAGTCTGTATATTTTCAGCCACCGGCTACAACTCTATTAATAAGCCGTTTATTATTATTATTATTATTATTATTATTATTATTATTATTATTATTATTATTATTATTATTATTATTATTATTATTATTATTATTATTACACATACACACCCTCTTTTATTTATATGCCGTTAACCCCTACCCCACCCTACCCCTTGCCGTACCCATTCTCCTGTCCCATTTACAAACCCAGTTATTGCGACAGCTCCTCCCCATTCCACCCCATTACACAGATACCCACCGACGCCATTACAATACCCACTGACGCCACCACAATGCCCACCACGACCAAGACAAAACACCCCAATACCCCGACACTAAAAATATACCCCCGCGACCCCAACGGCTGCGACGATCACACACACACACACACACACCAGG
The DNA here is from genome assembly GCF_018991925.1 of Homarus americanus. Classification (NCBI taxonomy): domain Eukaryota; kingdom Metazoa; phylum Arthropoda; class Malacostraca; order Decapoda; family Nephropidae; genus Homarus; species Homarus americanus. The sequence goes on from NW_024748747.1 coordinate 677,507, forward strand.
AGGCGAAACACAGCCAACGATGACGACGAACGCTAGACAATGGTCGTCATAACAGCCACTAACACGAGACAATTGACGGGAGAAAATGAGACCCTCTGCGGCCACACATTCCAGACATACCTCAACCAACCCTTTGACGAGTTGCCGCAGCTCACCCACACCCGCTTGCGGACTTTACAATAGGAAGGTAGGGGAGGGATGGGGGGATGGTGTCAGGTAGCCCCAGTCACTGCCGCAGTTTGTTGGGTTGGTGGTCCTGCTACCTGTGTATGGTTCAGCGGGTCGCTTTGTGTTGTGGTGTGTGTGTGTGTGTGTGTGTGTGTGTGTGTGTGTGTGTGTGTGTGTGTGTGTGTGTGTTTGTATCTTTGTTGGTTTAACAAAAGCCTTCATTAGAGAAAGGTAAGGGAACATACAGTGAACATACAGATTAATGTAGGTGTTGAACAGCAAACTCGTAGTGTAGTAACTCCCTCCCAGATGGTGTTAGGAGGAACTCACGTGTTGTAGTAGTTCCCTCAGATGTTGTTATGAGGGACCTGGCGTGGTGTAGTAATTCCCTCGCTGATGGTGTTATGAGGGACCTCACGTGGTGTAGTAATTACCTCACAGATGGTGTTATGAGGGACTTAACGTGGTGTAGTAATTACCTCACAGATGGTGTTATGAGGGGCCTCACGTGGTGTAGTAACTCCCTCACAGATGGTGTTATGAGGGGCATCACGTGGTGTAGTAATTCCCTCACAGATGGTGTTATGAGGGGCCTGACGTGGTGTAGTAATTCCCTCACAGATGGTGTTATGAGGGACCTCACGTGGTGTAGTAATTTCCTCACAGATGGTGTGATGAGGGACTTGACGTGGTGTAGTAATTCCCTCACATATGGTGTTATGAGGGACATGTGGTGTTGTAATTCCCTCACAGATGGTGTTATGAGGGACATGTGGTGTAGTAATTCCCTCACAGATGGTGTGATGAGGGACTTGACGTGGTGTAGTAATTCCCTCACAGATGGTGTTATATGGGTGTGGTTTGGTCCCAGGCCTTCCTATCGTAGACGGATTAACACATCGATGGTTGTTGTTGGGTCTCGCGGGGGCCGTTATCACTGGGTACCTGGGACCTCACTGTGTGAAGGTTAACTTGGGTGCAACTGTTACTGTTGAGTTGTTCTCACTGACTTAAGCACTGTTCACCACTGTTCACCTCGGTTTAACACTGGTTCCGTTCCTTTCCTAAATGAAATTGTAACTTCTGGCGAGAACTTGTTGATATTCCGGTGGGGAGGAGGGTTCAGGGGAGGGGGTTGGTATGGGCCAACTTAACAGTTGACCTGACTGCTCCGAGAGGAGCGCCAGGTACGTCTTGACCCTTCGGTGGTCAAGGATATGTGTGTGTGTGTGTGTGTGTGTGTGTGTGTGTGTGTGTGTCAGTCTGCCTGTAATTTATTAAACTCAACAAACAGATTAAAAAAATATTGCTTAGTTCTTTCATGATCTTTTTAATACCTGTCTTCATCAATAGTGAAGATCATGCACCGGTCTTCTGTCTTGTCACTGAGGGAGCGATAATACCTGTAATCAAGCCCTTCTTACCTGTTGCCGCGGGTCATTTCAGTATGCCCAGGTGTATGATCAAGGTTAGTGACTCCGTTACTGACACCTGTACTTCAGTGTTGAGATATTGGCTGCGTTAGTGACACCCGTTGTTCTCCGTTACTGACACCAGTTGTTCAGTGTTATGATAGTGTTCTCCGTTACTGACACCTGATGTTCTTCACCTCGGTAAAACACAGGAAGCAGTACCGTATTTTTTCTTTAAGAAACACTAGCATGATACACCGAACTGTGCCTCTCTGTACTGGACATAACAGATTCTTAAACGATAACATAGTATACAATTATCCTTGGCATCATTACTGATGACTTAATCTGGAATAAACACCACATTTAAGTCATTCACAATAATGTAAACAAACAATATGGCTTCCTGTACCTCACCCATCATATATTCAAAGGATTATTAAAATATGTCAACAAGTCTTATCAACATACACTTAATATACTGTACTGCCGACACTACTCTCATCCTACATCACTCACACGACCAAACATCTTCACTACAACCAAAATAAATTATACAATGACGTACCCGAATGAAATATTTACCAACATGAACCAACAATGATTGAATAACATTAACATCAATTACTGTGAGTTAACTGTTCCTTTTAATCTGTGAATCATATAATTAAGAATGATTAGTTCCTGTTCCGGAGAAATGAGAGGAACCATTAAGTAACCGTGATGTATTGAGGTTATCCTGGGGTTTATATCGCTGCCACCTGCCCATAGACCACCACACAGTGAAAGGTGGGAGACACGACTTGTATTCTCGTTCAGTTATGTCAGTGTTATAATTAATGTGTTTTTTTTTTTTGAAGGGGGGGTTATTAAACTGTTGTAATTATTCAGTTAAAACCCTCTACTAATAACTACTAATGTCATCTAGTAATTACCACTACTAAATGCGCATAACTATCACGACTATTACTACTATTCTACCATCACTAGCCACCACCACCACCATCATTACCACCTCGTCCACCATCACCACCAGCCACCACCACCACCATCATTACCACCTCGTCCACCATCACCACCAGCCACCACCACCACCACCACCACCACCACCACCACCACCAGAAGACCTACCGTAGAGGCAGGTACGCGGTCACCTGATCACCGTGGAGGTAGTGATACCTTTACCTCCTTATCTCACTCCTATCTTTCCCTCAGTATCTCACGTAGACCCTTCACACCCACCCACCCACCCCCGCCGCCTCGCTTCCCTGTATAATCGTCTTGGGTCGTCCATACGTGCTTATTATGGGGCTGAAACATCTTGGAGAATAAGTTACCTTTTTTAGGGTCGTGTGAAGATTATTCCCCTCTCACTCCCGCAGTTTATTTCACCTGCAGATTAAACACCTTAACACTTCCTGGGACGTTAGGTTAAGTTAAATTAGGTTGGTTAGGTTAGAATGTTGAGTCTTAAGGTGAAATAAGCTATGGCCACTGATCATGGGAGGTTAGGTTAGGTTAGGTTAGCGGTAGAATGTTAATTATTATGGCAACATAAGCTGAGGGGCCAATCTTCCTGTGATCCAAAGAAAATTAATATACCTAAATTACCTTGAATCTTATGAAATGAAATGGATAGTAATGTTAGTGAGACCAAACCAAAATAATAATCTCGAAAAGTTTATTGTGGTGATACAAATTACAGAAAAAGTGTTCCACCAGGTAGTAAGCAGCTACCAAACAGGGAGGTACTACCGCCTGGGAAGATATTGGAAGCATAATGTGTTGTCTAATGGAAGACTCTGCTGCCATATGGCATCACGAAAATTCGAAAATTGTGACCAAGTCCCAGGTTGCTGATCTGACTTTCTGCCTCATTTACACACAATTGCAGGGTCTCAATTGTTTCTCTTACTATTGACAACACAACACAACATACTGTACATTACAATATATCGTTCCTTACTTTTGATCTTTCTTTTATTTATTTTATTTATGGTCCTTTATTATTATTATTATTATTATTATTATTATTATTATTATTATTATTATTATTATTATTATTATTATTATTATTATTATATATTTTCATCTAATTCTTTTATTAATTTTTATTAATTATTATTATTAGTATTATTATATTTTTGTCCCCAGGCCCTGATGTGGGTCATTGACCTGTGCCCTGGTAGGCTAATCCCGTAAAACAATCATCTTGAACACAGACGAACACTCAGAGCACAGTCGTTGTTTACTGCCTGTAGAAGGTAGACTCCCAGTGGTGTTGTGTTCTTCATCCTTCACAAGTAAACAGCGACATTTTGAACCTGTAACGAGATAAGGGTCAATATGTAAAAACAATAAAAAAATAATAAAAAAAGGTAAATATAAATATAAATCATATATTTTTTTTCAACTCTTTTCATTATTCATTTCTTATCTTGTTTGGTTTTATTTAACACATTTTCCCTTTACCTCTTTCTTCTCGTATGTTTTGTCTCCTATAATAAAATACATCACTGTTCTACCACGATATGTCTCTAATATAACATCTCTCCTTGTTCTTCTGTAATATAATTGTCTCGTTATCCAATGTAATCTATTTATCTGATCTAGTAATATAACAATTGTCTCATCATAACAAAATATCATGTCTCTCTCCCCATGCAGCCCAAGCGTGTCGTCTTCCTGGTGATCTCACGGCTCGTCGACCAAGGTGAGTATCCTTCTCTGTTTTCCTTCCTTCTCTCTCTCTCTCTCTCTCTCTCTCTCTCGCCATAAAATATTTACTTCCTTATCCCTCTCTTTTTTTTCTCACCCTATTCATGCACGTCTTTCTCCCTCACTCCTCTCTCACTATCTTTAACTCCCCTCTCACTGTCTCTTACCCCCGTCTCCCTACTGTCTCTCACCCCCATCTACCGTCTCAGGTCTCAGGACAGCACTACCAATCGAGATCTTTTCTTAACCCGACCTTCGTGGAACCCGTCGCCACCTCGATCTTATCAACGCCAGGCGAACCTATACCACCGTGGTAAGGTGGGATGGGAGACTGTTCCCTGATGTGGAGATATATTATTATTATTATTATTATTATTATTATTATTATTATTGTCTTTTTTCACTCGCTAATGAATGATAACCTCACGTGTGTTTGTACTGGGATTTTGTGAATGGGATTAAAGAAAGCAGTGTTTTGTTTACGTTGTCCTGCATGGGAATAAAAATTGTTTGCGTGAACGAAAAACAGTGGGAGGGTCAGAGGTTAACAGTAGCAGAGGTCGGAGGCTAATAGCAGCAGAGGTCAGAGGTTAACAGCTGAGAGTACAGGTCAGCTTCTTCAGAGTTCAGAGATCAACGCCTGTAGTTCAGTGAGTGACGGAGAGGAATGGGAGGGAGGAGGGGCAGCATGGACAGGAGGAGGGAGGGTCAGGGGTAATGGGGAGGGAGGGGTAGAGGGAAGTGCAGCAAGGAAAGGGAGGAGATAGAGGGATTGGTAAAGGAAAGGGGGAAGGAAGAGGTATAGAGGGAAGGAAGAAGAAACAAGGGGGAAGGAAGAAGAAGGTACAGGGGTAAGAGGAAGGAGAAGGGGGAAGTAAAGAGGGATGGGCAAGTGGTAGGAGGAAGTTGACCTCTGCAGCACGTAGCGCCCCGGGGACCACAATTTTGCATACTTAATGACTGAATCGCGACGCTCCAAGCTGCATGACCTGCTCCAGGGAGAGTGTCATGGGGAAGGTGTCATGGATGAAGATGTTAAGACAGTTGTTGTCATAGAGTGTGTCATGGGGAAGGGTGTCATGGAGGAGGGTGTCATGGGGAAGGGTGTCATGAGGAAGGGTGTCATGGGGACGCTGCGAGTGACCAATACAGTGCCTTCCAGTTCAGAGAGTCGTAAGTGAATGTTTGTCTCAGTAACTTAAGGCAAGTATAGGTATTTATCGACGTTGAAGAAGTCACATTAAGGCGATTATTTTGATTTGTTACCACCATTAATTTTCGCTCTTGATGTGGACCAAGTTAGTGACTCTCCCATAAGGTAAACAAAAAAATAATCGTAGGAATAATCATGAATCTATCGTTGTGTCGTGAATGAGTCAGATTCGTCCCACAACTTAAGGGGAAAAAAAACGTGTGATTGATCGAGAATTCATCGTCGTGCCGGAGTTTAAGTGATGTGATTTCCTTCTCATATTACCAGTTAAAATATATCTCACGTCTCCAGTTAAAAAAAATATCTCACATCTCCAGTTAAAAAAAATATCTCACATATCCAGTTAAAATATATCTCACGTCTCCAGTTAAAATATATCTCACGTCTCCAGTTAAAATATATCTCACGTCTCCAGTTAAAAAATATCTCAGATCTCCAGTTAAAAAAAATATCTCAGATCTCCAATTAAAAAAATATCCCATCTCCAGTTCAGAGACAAAAATCATCTTTAGTTCGGCTCAAGACTCTGGCCAGGTGGGTTCGCGTCACCCCGCCTCCCAAGGTATAATTTAACTGAAGCATAAAAACGACTTCCAATTGTCTCTCTCTAATGAAGGAAACCAGGCAGGTCCAACTCCTCCTCTAACTGACTTAACTGGTGAAGAATTCGTCCCTATTATCTTAACAGCTTCCAATATATAACTCGTCCCCATTAACAGCTTCCAATATATAACTCGTCCCCATTAACAGCGTCTAATATATAACTCGTCCCCATTAACAGCTTCCAATATATAACTCGTCCCCATTAACAGCGTCTAATATATAACTCGTCCCCATTAACAGCGTCTAATATATAACTCGTCCCCATTAACAGCTTCCAATATATAACTCGTCCCCATTAACAGCTTCTAATATATAACTCGTCCCCATTAACAGCTTCCAATATATAACTCGTCCCCATTAACAGCTTTCAATATATAAACCTCCCCAACTTTATCAGCTTCGAAAAATGAATAACAATTGAAAGACTCTTCATATATGTGTATCCATCTTCATCTTGGCGGCGTCTGGGAATTAATAAAAAAAAGTTAGAAAGTAATGAAGAAAAGCTAGAAATAAAACGATTAAAAACACCAACGTGAATTATTAATTATTTCCTGAATGCTTAATACGTGTGAAGAAAAAACTAAGATAACGTACAAGTCATTATATTTAATCTACGTTATTGAGAGACATCCGGCTGAATAAACTTTTAAGAAATTATTATTATTTTTTTTTATAAGAGTTTATTAAGAAACATTAATGCACTTTTAACAGGTTATAAAATGAGAATGTTTGTGCTGCTTCTACGATCAGACACCGCGAGAGTTTGTGTCAGGTGTCTGGTGGCAAAGTGATATTTAACTGACATACAGCTTGATAAAATACGTCTCTCTCTCTCTCTCTCTCGACAAAACAAGTCCAGGATTCAATAATCACTATAATAGAGCCATTACATGTAAATATTCGCCCCCCCCCCCTCCCCCCTCGGCCTCAGTATCTCAAGTGAAAGAAACTGGGGGAGTGAATCTTAGCGTAGTGATCCCTGAAACGACTGTGAGCTGTGTGTGGGCAGGGAGGAGGGGTGGAGACTGTCTGCTCCTGTCCATGCGGGTTTGCCAAGAGTCATTTTTAAAGAGCGGAGGATTAGTGGCATTAGTTGTTGCTGTGGGTGGGTTGTAAGGGTGTCTTTAAACAGGTTACGCCCACTCTTTAGCGTGTGGGTGGGTTAGGTTGTGGGGTTGGGTGAGAAGGGAGGTGAATAGGTATGTGTGTGTGTGTGGGTTGGGGTGAGGGAAGGGTATGTGTGTGTGTCTGTGTGTGTGTGTGGAAGGATACAGGTGTGTTTGTGTCTCTGTATCTGTGGGTTAAGGAATAAGTAACGTAATATACAAATGAACGCCAACCCCCCCCCCACCATAACTATCAGATAACTAGACTGCTCTCACGTGTTCCCTCAGGCCAACATAACCACAACAACAAGGATAATGAGGAGAGTCTCTGATCACCTTAACATTAGCCCCCAAGTGTAATCACCTAACCTGACCTGACCTAACCCAACACTAACCAATTCTAACCTCACCTCACCTAACGCAAACTAACCTAACTTAACCAAACCACCCTAATGCTACCCTAACCTAACCTAACCTTGGGTGTCTAATCTTCAGTTGATCCGAAAGTTGTGAAGGTAACCTGACAATCTCACCTGTAGATCTTCACCTGTTATACATCTCTTAATGATCCCTTAACGACAACCTACCTGGATATTTTTGACGATAAATTAATACAAAATAAAATCGAAAATAAAACTTTAAATTTAAACAAAGGAGAATAAAACAATTAACATATTCAACAGGTTTAGCAAGATAATATTAACAGGTGTGTGTGTGTGTGTGTGTGTGTGTGTGTGTGTGTGTGTGTGTGTGTGTGTGTGTGTGTGTGGTGACCAGGTGCACACAGGAAGCGTAAAATCAGACAACTCCGAAGATGAGCTCTTGTGAGGATAATTAATCTGTCTTGTTAAGGCAGATTAATTAATTTCCGGAATTATTGAGTTCTTTTAAAAAAACGGATATAAGAATTTACGTTTTGAAGATAAAATGCGTATTTATTTATTTTTTTTAATTAAGTGAAAATTATAAAAGGCTGTAGTTAAATTTTAAGTGATTACGTCAGGGGTTATTTTTTTCTTCATTTTTTATTCATTATCTAATTGGGTAGTTAGTAGATATGTGTATGTGAGGGTATGTGTGTAGGGTTTTCTTGTGCGTGTCTAAAAATTCTTGTTCGTGTTGTATATCTGTTTGTTGGTTTATTAATGACAATTATATATTCCATTTATACTAGAAACACACATTCTTCTCTCTCTCTCTCTCTCTTCTTTCCCTACTACTTCTCATCTCCTTTTCATTTCTCTCGTCCTCCTCCTCTTCCTGCTGTAATTCTAACCCATCCTTCTTTCCTCTCCTCCCCACCTTTACTCCCCCTCCCTCTGTTACACATCTTATCCCCGGGCGTGTCTTCCTCTCTTCCCTGGGGTAGTACATGACGTGACCACCTCACCTCCTTGACCTCTGACCCTTGAATGACCCCCCCAGTTCACCTGCTCACCCCACCACCCTATCCTTCCTGACCTGGAGCCCAAAGGAGATGTTGGGTGACCACAAATTAGCATCCTTCACCCATCCTTCCTCCTACCTTCTTGTGTTTCTTCCCCCTCCCTTCTCACCCCTCTCATTATCTCCATCTTTATTCTTTCACCCTCTTCCTCTCATTTTTACCCGTCTCCCTCTCTCACCTACCACACCCCACACCTCACCCCCTCCCCACCCTCTTCACCCCCCACTCTACCTCAAGTCATGGAGGCTGGATGGCACACGCTTGTTTCCACACACTCACAGGTAAATTGCCAATTAGTGGTTTTGGGCACAGATCCGACAGGTAGGCTCGTGACGCAGGCACTAACACCCGCCAGATTTTCTAGGTCTAATTTTTCCTTTGTCATGGGGATGTGAAGAGCGTGTTCACCGCCGTTGAGAGCATCAGTCCGATTTCAAAGCTATTTTAGGTGGTGCTGATAGCATTAGTCTTGGGTTTATTTATGAAGTCCTGTAGTGTTACGTCACAGGTCAGTGTTACGTCACATGTTACAGTGTTACGTTACAGCTCACATAAATATTTTTTCCGTCACAACTCACAGTGTTACGTCACAGCTCACAGTATTACGTTACAGCACACAGGGTTGTCAGTGGGAAGGGAGACTATTCCGTTAGTAACCAATGTGAGGTGAAGTAGTCTGTAACTTGAGGTACAGAAACACACACACATGTATATATATATATATATATATATATATATATATATATATATATATATGAATAGATAGAAACACAGCCAATCACCTCTTGAAACCCCACCTCCACCCCTCCTCCCACCTCCACCCCCCCCTCCACCCCTTCCCCCTCCACCCCTCCCACCTCCACACTACCACTATTATCACACAACGACCTGACGAATATCATAATTACTGAAATAATTAGCGATAAAAAACCCATTAACTGAGGACATAAAACGGCTTCAGATAACACCATATAAAGTATACCTGCTTAACGCTGTATAGATAAACACGAGGGTAAATGACATGATGATTATGACCTCTGATTTGCTCTATGTGGGTGACTTTAATGCCTCATAACAGTGCTAAGCCACAATATCCCACCCCTAGGCCTACAGAGAGTGGGAAATCACGGAGTATTGGTAAGTGATGTTGGTTCCTATGGACTTTGGGTACCTGGGGAATTATTATTATTATTATTATTATTATTATTATTATTATTATTATTAATATTATTATTATTATCACACACACACACACACACACACACACACACACACACACACACACACATTTTCCTCTTCACTTACCATACATAATCTAGATCGTTCTTACATCCTCTTCCTTCCTCTTGTTGAAGTGCCACTTTCTCCTCCTTTCTCCTTTCTTCCTTGGATACACTATTGCCTTTTCCTTCACTTTCCTTCACTGAGAGGCCATATGTTTCCACACCCATACCCCCCCACCCCCCCCCACACACACATCTTAGTTTCAATATTTCCTTTATTTTGGTCTATAGTTTTCTCGTGTAATAAGTATTTTATCTTATCTGCTCTGGACGTATTTTTATTATTAATTTATTTTTTCTGTTAATATATGATCGTAACTTTGTATTTTCAACACTTTTTTGTGATATTTTTCAACACAAAACAATATTCGTAATGTTTTTTTTTTTAATTATGAAATTTACTAACTTTAAAACTTTCCTGTTTTTTTAAGTGCTTCTTCGTATCACACAAGTCTCCATAATTATTATTTTTTACTTATTTTCTACTTTTAATATTCTCTCACTACTTTTCAGTCACTACTTTTCACTGTCATCACGAAAATTTCCTACTTTTAAAACTTTCCTTAAATATATTCGCATTTATTCAATTATCACAAATTCCCCACTTTGTCTTTTTACCATGAAAATAAAGTTACAATCATTACTTTACTCCACCATAATATAACCAATACATTTTACACATTCTTTTAAGATACAATGTTATTAAATTATTGTCAATGTTCTGCTTTAACCACTATTGTAAGTTAAGGCCATTTCAAACGCTTCAGTTAACATCTTTCACAAAAAACAAAACAAAATCGCAGAGTTTTCACCGCCGGAATGTGTTTTTCTTTCGTCTATTAATCTGTGTTTATTGTTTGATTTCTTGTGCTTATTATTTATTTTTTTTTGTATCGCTTTCTGTTTGTCGTTTATCTGTTTCTGTTTTTCTTTTTATCTATTTTTTTTATCTGTTTTATCTTCCGTCTTTATATTGTTTCAACTTCGACGGTAGACTCCCTGTTTCAATATAAACACTTGATAGACTCCCAGTTTTAGTTTTTGCCGAGCTTCAATGATCATTTCTCGGGGTGACAACCAGAGAAAAATTTATTATGAAGAAATTATTCATTTTATTCTGTTCCTCGTGTGACTCGAACACGCACACACATTTTAGTCATCAACGCACCACCTTGAATATATGAGTCTATTTTCGATCGATTTTGGAGGAGCAGCAACGTTCACTATCATCCCCCCTCTTCCATTTCTCCCTCTCCTCCAAAAAGGGTGAAGAGCCTCCATATTGTTGTTGACAGACGTCATGGGGTGTCATATCAGCACCTCCCTCGCCCTATCCCAGCTGGTAAAGACGTGTGGTAGTTCAATCAGTCCAGGTGTCACGTTCCTGTGGTTAGTGTCTGTTATCGTGGATCTTGGAGGTCCTGTGGCAGTTTTTGGAGGTACGGGTTCAGGTGTTGGTGTTACGCGTTCCGGCGTTAGAGGTACAGGTGCAGGTGTTGGAGGTACGGGTTCACGTGTTAGTGTTACGCGTTCCGGTGTTGGAAATGCGAGTTCAGGTGTTGATGTTACGCCTTTTGGTGTTGGGGATACGGGTTCAGGTGTTAGACATATGGGTTCAGGTGTTGGAGACACGGGTTCAGGTGTTGGTGTTACGCGTTTTGGTATTGGAGATACTGGTTCAGGTGTTGGTGTTACGCGTTTTGGTGTTGGGGATACGGGTTCAGGTGTTGGAGACACGGGTTCAGGTGTTGGTGTTACGCGTTTTGGTGTTGGGGATACGGGTTCAGGTGTTGGAGACACGGGTTCAGGTGTTGGTGTTACGCGTTTTGGTGTTGGGGATACGGGTTCAGGTGTTGGAAATACGGGTTCAGGTGTTGGAGGTCATGAATTAGGTGTTAGGGATCTTGGATCAATCTTTCCACGTAGCTTGTCACTTTCTTGACCGTTGACACACAAGACGTTCTTGTGGTCGACGGTGTTTGTGTACTGTTGGTGTCTCATGATGTCTGCCGCTGGAGGAAGATCCATACCTTCAGTTCGAGGCGACAGGCCAAAGTTGCGTCTTTCTGTCGGACTCGCGGGGCTTGTGGGTTCCTCAGCTGACTGTGGGAGGTTCTTCGTCTTGGTGTAAACCCCTATGTGTTTCTCTCTTTTCTCTGTGTTATCATCATTTATTGGTGTGCCTCTCTCCATGTTTGTTTTCATCTGTCCTACGTCCTTCTTTCTTCCTATCTCCCCAGACACCTCCTTCACCTCCCCAGAGTGCCACTTCTTTAAGCTCACGGCTGGTCTTGATTTTACCTTGAGGTGATGATCAGGATGAGACACCTCTATCAAACGTAAGGCGGGGCACCACTTCAGGCAGCAGTGCAGGTCACTGACTACACGTTTTCTCGACTTGGAAGATATCAGAACGTATGAAAGAGGAATCAGCGTGGCACAGATGATGATGAGTATAAAGGAGCCATCACCGATAGTTGCCTCTTTTCCTGTGAAAAAGATAAGGGTCAAAGCAAATGCGACATCCACTAAGAGTTGAATAGTGATGGTGGCCGCCACAGTTATGAGAGTAAAACGCTGTCGAACTCTCATAAAAACACAAGTAGTCAGCACGTATATAATGACGTAGGCGTAGCTGACACATGACACCAACCCGAAGAAGATGAGGTCCCAACTTGGGTAATATTTGACGTCCTTAATACAAATGTGAGGCACTGGAGTTGTCCACATAAGCTGCTCGAGTGTTTTCAGCAAGGAAGCAAGAAACACGAAGAAGAAGAAGTTCCAGAACACCTTCTTCTGACTGATACGTCTCATGGTGAGAGCTTTGACAACGTCGAGGCACCTGGAGATGGCTATCATACTCTCAGAGCCGTGGAGGAATGTCATGGCTGATATCTTAAGGCAAGAGTCCACGTAGCAGAAAATGGAGAGCAACCTGTCAAAACTTATCCACAAGAACTCGTCAACAAGGCAGATGGTGACATAGATGCACAGCACGATACATTGAGTGTAGGCGAGGCGGTCTGAGACCCTGTTAGACAGGGAGAGAATCCTCATGGCCCAGAGCCCGAGGGTGACAGCCAGGACACTCACACATAACAAGGACACGCAGGACATGTACTCACCCAGCCAGGATACCAGAGACCATCCTGTGTCATCACAGTTCACATTACTCATGCTGAAGCGCTTGTTACATCCGTCAGGGTAAGGTGTGCGTCTGCTACCCATATCATCGCCAAAGCTTTTGTTTGTATAACTCGAGAAAATTTCAATCAAAGTTTCATGAAAGGTTTTGTTCTGGTGCATGACGTCGAGCTCTGTGTTGAGACTGGCATGGCTTAAGACGCGGAATGAGTCATGGTCTGTATTTATACTGTTGTTTCTTAAGAGTTTATATATTTTTCCTTTGAATTTCTTTGTGCATCTCATGGCTAACACGTTCTCGTAGGTGGACTGTACGTCTGTCTGTGACGTGGATACCTCGTGATGACGATGTGTGTTTACCTGGAATAACTCCTACAGGCAGGTGTTTCACGTGGAAATCTTCTTACTACGTTTCTTCAACATGGAATACTTGTGGCGTGTGTATGGCGCGGAGATCTTAAGACGTGCGAGTGACGTAGGAATTACCTGACGGCGAGTGTCTGACTTTGGGGTAACTCTTCTTGAAGGCGTGTGTGTGTGTGTGTGGCGTGGGGACCTCCTGGAGACGTGTGTGTGTGTGTGTGTGGTGAAGCGCCTATGGATGAACACTGCCACCGAACATCTTGGGTCGCTGAGGTGAGCGACTGTTGCCTTGACAACCTGAGACAAGGTGCCATAGCCCATCTTTGCGCCTGCGGTGACACTGCTGCTGTTGTCATACTAATCCTATAATCACCACCACCAACAACAACTACTACAACAACTACTACTAATACCACTGGTGTCTCGCTAATACTACCGATAGTACTTTTAACTGCCGTTGTGTCTACTGTTACCGCTGCTCGTAGATATACACACAGTAACGTGCAGCTTGTGGTGACGTTGGTGCTGCCTTGACACCCCAAGGGAGACATTCCTGCCAAATATGAACATCTTATCCCTCATAGTTCCTATGGTAACTTACAGACAGACACACAGACGGAGAGAAATTTACATCTCTTATGCGAAGGATTAAGAGATGAAATTCCAAAGTGTAAAATTCATTACGTATGTGGCCATCAAGTATTCCCATGACGAGGACCACTTTATCTGAGCCTCACCTCCATGAATGCTAAGTGAGAGGTGTACAACACAGTGTGTGATGTGTTATCGGTCAATGGTGTTCTCTGGTAAATTGTTATTAGCTTTCAACATTCACAGGTACTCCTTGTATTCAGATATGAGGGGGTTCATTTGATTGGGGTGTATTCAGCTAAGTTAAAATTGAAACTTGGTCTACCAAAGTTATACAGATACAAACTGAACAACAATAACAACATTGACAACGGCAGAGCCTTTTAAGAGCTGCAGCTCATCAAAGACACGAGTGTAATAAGCACTAAAGAGGTATTTTATCTCCAAGACAGCGTTTCGTATTTATGTGAGAGATACAATGCATTTTTTTTTACACTGCAAGATCTTGTTCTCTTTACAACAAATTAGACAGCAATATTGTGATTCAACATTTTAAGCACATTGGTTTTGTAAATGTTTCCCTTATACACTCTGTAATCACTAATTATATGATACAGAAAGGCTAGACGGGGTTAAAAGACAGTGTTAAATTTGACATGCATGATCAATAGGTGTCTTTCTCCTGTGTTAAGGTTCCATGAACGGGGATATTCTTATACGCATGATGGAAAGAATGAGAAATAATATTGTTACCCATAAAATTGTAAATATTTTCTGTTCTTTGTGAAGTGTTCATAGAAAATAGACTTTTAAGAGATACTCTTCTAGTATTATATGACGCTCTCATTGTGCCGTTGAAAGCTTATATTCACTGGGATCCTACTGTAAGGTTGATAGAGATAAAGAGATAAAACGATATAAATATGGATAGAAAGATAAAGAGATAGAAAGAAAGATAGAGAGATAAATAAACAAATATAGATAGAGAGATAAAAGGGTAGAAAGATACATAGGTATACTGGATAAATAGTTAGAAAAATAGAAAAATATTCAGTAAAATATCCATATGAGTTCACCTCAGTACTATACATAGACAGTTCAGGTACACAAACAATGGTAAAGAGTAGATCAGTTTTATCTGTGTTAGACCAAGAAAACAGTAACATTGCACTTGGAGTAATGAATGAAGATTGTTGGGTCTTTTCCATAATACAACGTTAACAAATCTGAAATACAATAGATCACTTATTTCTCTTGCTGTAACCTAACCTAACCTGACCTGACCTGTCCTAACCTAACCTAACGTAACCTATCCTAACCTATGGACTATTCTATTTTGATTCGTTTGATATTGATATTAAAGTTAATATGGTGAGGGGAACCAAGCTATAATTAGGTTAGGTTAGTTTAGTTTCAGGATTGGTTGGGCTAGTTTAGTTTAAATTAGGTTAGTTTAAGTTACGTTAGTTTAGGTTTGGTTAGTTTAGTTTATGGTTAGGTTAGTTTATGTTAGGCTAGGTTAATTTTAAGTTTGTTTTGGTTATGCTAATAATGATGTTATTTATTTATCGGGATTATCATTATTATTATTATTATTATTATTATTATTATTATTATTATTATTATTATTATTATTATTATTATTATTATTATTATTATTTACATGATCACTCCTATATACCGAAAAAGTTCAGTTTGCGAAAAAAAAGAAAAATGCGGAGAAATTTGTCGGTATTTCGCAAAGACGGAAAGATACAAAGAAAAATCCAATAAAGTAAGTGACAACCTCAAACACGACGATTAGTTAAGAAAATAGAGATTAAACGAAAAATATGTGAAATGAAGAAGAAGCAAAAGGAGAAACAGGAGATAACTAGAAAGAATATAAATAAGATATCCTACAAAGACAGCAACAAAGAAAACGGGGAATAATGAAGATAACTAATAGAGAAGAAATAAGCAAAACGAACGATAAGTGAGGTAGCCGAAGAAGATGACTCAGTGAGAAAATAAAGACTTAGCGAATTGACAAAGAAGATATATATATAAAAAAACAATAAACGAAAAATTAAGAACAAAATAAAAGTCGTTGTAATTAAATAAGGCGAAGAAAAACGACAAGAGGTCAAACGCAACATATTGTGATAGTAAAACATAACACAAGAATAAGACGAAGAATAACAAAGAAAACGAAGAGCAACGAATAAAGAAAACGAAGAATAACACAGAAAACAATTGAACAAAAATATCAACAAAAACGAAACAAAAATTAAAAACCTGCAAAATGACAAGAATAACAAAATATAAGTAAAATAACAAGGGTGAGGAAGACAGATAAAGAATAAGAAAGAAAGAAATACAAGGATAACAAAAACACTAGTGGGATATCCAGAGAATCAGTTCCCACGCACACGACTAGAGCTTGGAAGGATAATTTAGAAGAAAAAATGTAAATGATAGACGCAGTTTGCCACACACTCACCAGCAGACACGTTTATTAAGGGCTAATTCTCACGGCCTTCAACCACTTATTAAAGGTCAAGACAAGAGAGGCCATAAGAGATAAGGTGAATGTACGGTATATTGAAATTATGGACCACCTAATGATTAACTACCCTAACGCTAAAGTTATATAACCTGACCTAATTTAACGCTAGCCTAACACTGACCTAACCTAACGCTAACGTAACATAACCTAACTTAACGCTAACCTAACCTGACGCTAATCCAACCTAATCTAACTTAACCCAACATTAATCTAACCTAGTTTAACCTAAATCTAACGCTAATCCAACCTTAATTAAATTAACCTAACACTGATCTAATCTAGTGTAACCTAACCTAACATAACGCTATTATTATCTAACTTATATATATATATATATATATATATATATATATATATATATATATATATATATATATATATATATATATATATATATATAAACATATATATATTTTTTTTTTATGGGGTATATTAGTAACGGACTGTGGATACAAAAGTAAACAAAAAACAGCTGATGATGAAAAGCGAGTATCAGCTGATGAGTGTAAACATAGAACAGCTGTTGATAATAAATAAAGATCAGCTGATAGAGAGTATTGTAAATAAAGAACAGCTGATAATAGTAAACAAACATCAGCTGATAATACTAAACAAACATCAGCTGATAACAGTAAACAAACACGAGAAACACACACACACACACACACATGATACAAGGAGAGAGGGAAGTGGACATGCTATGACGTGCAGGCACTCATCAAGCACAACCTAAATATAGACCAGCAAATATATCCATGCAAGGAGAGGGTGAACAGGAGGCAGAAGTAACATAGAGTTGGCCTCTTTGTATACGTTTATTATTATTATTATTATTATTATTATTATTATTATTATTATTATTATTATTATTATTATTATTATTATTATTATATGTTTTCAGTAAACGCCTTCACCCATGAGCGTTTTAACGAGCGATTTCCTGCTGGTAACATGTGTCATTTAATCTATTAATACAAAACAAAACGCGTAAGAAAATAATTTGAATTTACAAACACATTCGAGCAACAAGTACAAGAGAGTTTAAACAGTTGAGGACCAGCCACCACAAGACATTAGGAGCTGTTAGAATGCAATTGCAATCAAGTGCAAGCAAACTGGGGAAGTTAACTGCAATTACATTTTTTGTCTAGCATATAAGTAAGTTGCATTAACAAACAACAGTTGAATGTCTGCAAAAAGCAAGTCCAACTCCCTGGAAACATTAGCGGCAAGCAGAACGCAGTTGCAATCAAGTGCAAGCAGACGGGAGGAAGCAAGCAGGTATGAGCAGGCAGGATGGAGCGGAACGAGCCTGGGAAAGTGGCAGGGGGAGGGGGGCGGGTGGTCGGCCGAGGTCACAAGGTCACAGAGTTCCGACGGAAGTGGCCGAGACCAGACCGTCCCTGCCAGCCCTCAGTAGCCCCCAGCCCTTCTCCGCATGTTTCGTTGCACGTCCGTCCGTCCGTCCGTCCATCTACTTGCAAGAGCGTCTGTTTGCTTATTCCCTTAATGGACTGTTTGTCTCTCTCGCTCCGCGTCAATACGTACTCCTCCTTGCAAGATTGTCTGTCTCTCTGTCTAATTATCCGCGTTAGTCCATCCGTCTCCCTGTTGGACTGTCTTTCTCTCTCTTTCCAAGATAATCTGTCTACCTCCTTGGTCGACTGTCTGTATCTGTCTGTCTGTCTGTCTGTCTGTCTATCTATCTGTCTGTCTCTCTATTCAAATGTCAATCAGTCTTTTTTCTGATGCCACGTCACATTAGTTGCAGAGTCACCTGTGTCTTAGTTTGTGTGTCAGGCTATAATTCTCCTCAACAATTTTCAAGGAGAAAAGGAGATTTACCTGTAGGAAGCGTGGTTCAGGGGGGCGTGGTTCAGGAAGACGTGGTTCAGGGGGGCGTGGTTCAGGAAGACGTGGTTCAGGGGGGCGTGGTTCAGGAAGACGTGGTTCAGGGGACGTGGTTCAGAAGACATGGTTCAGGGGACGTGGTTCAGGGAGGACGTGGTTCATGGTTCATGGAGACGTGGTTGTGGGGACGTGGTTCAAGGGGGCGTGGTTCAGGGAGACGTGGTTCAGGGGACGTGGTTCAGGAAGACATGGTTCAGGGGACGTGGTTCAGGGAGACGTGGTTCATGGGGACGTGGTTCAAGGGGGCGTGGTTCATGGAGACGTGGTTCAAGGGGACGTGGTTCAAGGGATGTGGTTCAGGGGTTGTGATTCAGAGAGTCGTGGTTGAGAGGGGCGTGGTTGAGAGGGGCGTGGAACTGGGAAACATGGATCGAGAGGACGAAATTCATAAATACAGGAGACAAGGCTCAGGGGGTCGTGGTTCAGGAAGACGTGGTTCAAAGGGACGTGGTTCAAAGGGACAAGATTCAATGAGACAGGAGACGTGGTTCAGGGGAGTCGTAGGTCAGACAGACGTGGTGTGGAATGCCAAGGTTATACAGATTTCAGCAATGGAATGATATTAATAACAGTAATAATCATAATGACGCAATTTTCACTTCCTGTCTCCGAAGAATATTTTTCGTCCACTAAATTCAGGTATACGTTTTCCTTCCTCCACCCCCCCCTCCTCCACAAGCTTCATGACGTCACACACCTGTTTAAATCACCTGATACCTTCATGTTTAAGGATAATTATACCTGGGCTACAGGCTCAATATACACTAATTATAAATGTGGCTACTGGGTTCACACTAATTAGACATGTGCTACAGGTTCCTACTAATTATATATGGCTACCTTTTCATACTAATTATATATATGGCTACTGGGTTCACACTAATTATATATGGCTACCTTTTAATACTAATTATACCCTGTATATATGGCTACTGGGTTCACACTAATTAGACATGTGGCTACCGGTTCACATGTCTTCTTCTTATTCTTATTCGTATTCTTCTTATTATTACTATTATTATTATTATTATTATTATTATTATTATTATTATTATTATTATTATTATTATTATTATTATTATTTCATAAAAGTGATTAAACTTAGAGAAGGTAAAAAACAAAGCTTGGAATGCTAGTTTGGGGTAAGTTAGGTCAGGTTAGGTTGTGCTAGGTCAGGTCAGGTTAGGTGAACAAGGAAATGTTAGGATAGGCTAAGTTAGGTTACCTTTCTTTACTTTAGTTATGTTAAGTAAAGCAGGTAAGACAGACAGACAGACAGACAGACAAATAGAGAGAGAGAGAGAGAGAGAGAGAGAGAGAGAGAGAGAGAGAGAGAGAGAGGTTGTTTTTGTCAATACTTCAAGGTTGTCTGTGCAGGTGGGAAGACCTGAACCACAGATGAGCAAATCAAGGTTCTGGATACCTGATCATGGGATGTGACACAGACAGACAGACAGACAGACAGACAGGCAGGCAGACAGACAGACAGACAGACAGGCAGACAGGCAGACAGACAGACAGAGTGAGAGTGAGAGGCAGGAGTAGAAAGAAAGAGGGGGGTAAGATGTAAATAGGGAGAGAGGGAATGTAGAATAATGAATAGAGAGAGGAGTGGAATGGGATAATGGAGAGAGAGGGATATAGAATGATGGAGAAAGTGGAAGATAAGGCGAGAGAGAGAGTTTAAAGGAAATTGACGGGGGGGGAGAAATTTTTTCGTTAATTTTAAAGACTTGTTGACAGAAGATCGATCAGTCAGTCAGTCATTTTAAGTTAGTCAAGATTGATGCAGTTGAATACAGTATATAGTACTAATCTCTCTCTCTCTCTCTCTCTCTCTCTCTCTCTCGGCTAATTACCCATCATTAGCAGCCAATGAGCACACGTCATCAAACTCCTCTCGCTGGTGAGTGACTCGTTCATTAATGGTCACTCAAGTAAAGTCAGTGACGTCAATAACCCCTGATGGCGATTGGTCCACCTCCTGATGTTTATTGCCGACGACATTAATGTAATCTTCTTCGTCATCAATGATGTATACGATTATGTATGTTTTGTATGTATGCCTGTGTATGTGTGTGTGTGTGTGTGTGTGTGTGTGTGTACATTAAGTTTCCATTTTTTCCCGGAATCTCTGTGACCGGAAACCTCAGAAGAGACACTTGGTATTTCCTTATGTGGCTGACGGTGTTCCTACCTGCCAGCTGACCCCCCCACACACACACTCACTCTTATCTACAAAATATTTCACCTTAATATTAACCACCCAAGCCTAACCTATCTTATCCTCACCTAATGCTGGTCTAACTTAACCTAATATAACCTAACCTAACCAAACCAAATCTAACATAACCTAACCTAAGCCTAACCAATTATACCTAACCTAACCTAACCTAACCTAACATAACCTAACCTAAGCCTAACCAATTATACCTTTACTTATCCTTACCTTAACCTAACCTAACCCCTTCAGGTAACATTGGGTGCTTAATCAAGGTGAAATATGCTTCTGGGAGGATAATCTTCAGGTGATCCGAAATACCTGTACAGTACATGTTTTCTGGTTTATACCCTCATCAGCGTGGGGTTTTAATGCATCGATGTGGACGAACAGTGTGTGAGGGAAGGAGTTTAATTGATTAGTGTTGAGTCTGTCTGTCTGTCTGTCTGTCTGTCTGTATCGTCATCTTGGCGCTGTAGTTAATGTGTTAAAATTCCAGTTATCTTCTCACATCTTTAAATTAAGAGATAACTCCATGATAATTCTGAATCGAGTTATCGGACGTTCGTGTTCCAAATTTGTTCGTCTGTGATGTGTTGAGAACGCGTCTAATTGAGTCAAATACTGGTGAAAATGGCGTCAAATTTGTACTTAGACTTTACAGTAACTAGTTCTTTTATTCTTATGTAGGTGAAATTAATTAACTTATGAGAATTTAAGTACAGGTTCGGGATTCTTAAAAGTTCATAGGTTATAATTTTCTCACAAGTGATTATTAAGTCTCAGATTATTTTTGAACACTATTATGACTTGTTTTGTCTTAGTTTAATGCTCCAGTTGGACAAGTTCTCATACCTACACTTGAGAGAGAGAAATTTTTAACGTACGAACCTTTGAGAATTTGTGGTCACAGCTTGATATATGATTCACAGAAAATGGTGGTGCGTACGTGACCGCTCGGAGGGGAAACTTCTTTAACCAAGACCACTGTGGGGTACCGTCTTTCGCCCTGGTGACTGGATTAACGTTCACACAGAGGCCGCCGAGTTCCCAGTCCACCTGCACCTCACGTTCAGGATCACCTCGTAAAATACACCCGAGTTCATTAGTGGCAACTTGTGTGTCGCTTCTGAATGGCTTTTACACAGGTACTTTTGTGATTTTTTGTGATTTTTTTTTATTTAACGGCAAGAACGTGTTGAAGACAGAGGTTGATGTTGTTTAGAGATATTAGACAAATTGTTAGACAGGTAGATAGACTGATAGTTAGATAAGAAGGTAGAAATATAGATGGACAATAAAAAAGTGCGATGGATGGTTAAGTCGTGATAGATATTCAGAAAGTATATTAAATAGATTGTGAGATAGTAAAATAGATATAGTTATATAGCAAGAAACGTAGGTGACCGTTAGAAAGTACAGAACTTCACATACCTCTGTGTACTTATTACACGCACATACATACACCCTAAGTTAACGAGTTGCATGACCTAGTGTTAAGGAATAGTTCGAGAAGACCGGATAACTTGCCAACTGCACTGCCTAACCATTTCCCCGGAACACGATCCGCAAATTGATTAACATACAGGTTCCCAACTACTGCTGGGTAGACAGAGACAAATGGCGTAAAGAAAGTTGCCATAGTTTCACTCTGCCCGGGGATCGAACCCGAGTCCGCTCGCTTGCGAGGCGGGCATGCTGACCATTACACCACAGGTTGCCACGTACAGTACATTGATACACACATGAAAATAAATATATTCGAAAATAACAGAATCTGAAAATACAGTAGAAGACTTCCCTCGCCCTCACCCGGCTAGGAGCTGCCTGCCGGAGAGTGAGCCACAGTCCTGAAGTCTCCTGTTGGATGGACCTTATTAACACGAGCGTCTTATTTACCTCCTTTGCCTAATGGTCAGTGACCTTTGTAGGATCCCTCCATTGTTCTTGCCCAGTACAGGACTATTTTCGAATCCACAATTTAGGCTGGTAGACTCTCCCATAGGCCTACCTAGACCCTCTGTGTGATGAAGTATTTCCTTATATTCAGGTTGTCTCCTTTCGTTATTATTATTATTATTATTATTATTATTATTATTATTATTTTTATTTTCTTTTTATTTTCCTTTTTATCATTATCATCGTCATCATCATCACCATCATCATCATCATTACACAATACCCTGAAACTTACCAGTCTAGCTTCCCTTCATTCACTACCCAGACCTTGCTCACGTAACTTCCTCAAGTCACAAGAACATTAAGAACACCGTCGTAGTGAGCATGGAAGGCATTACAACACACGACATGCAGACACGAGCGCCGGTCCTCCCTCCCTCACTTACTTATATATTACTGAATCATAAGTTTTTATTTACATTCTCCCATGTAGACTAATTTGAGCTGTTCTGATTAAATGGGTTTTTCCTTGAGTTTAGTTTGTAATAGTGTGCGTTAAAGAAGTTTTGGGGGAGTTTAGTTGGTAATAATGTGTGTTAAAGGTTATCTCTTGGGTTTAGTTGGTAATAATGTGCGTTAAAGGTTATCTCTTGGGTTTAGTTGGTAATAATGTGCGTTAAAGGTTATCTCTTGGGTTTAGTTGGTAATAATGTGTGTTAAAGGTTATCTCTTGGGTTTAGTTGGTAATAATGTGTGTTAAAGGTTATCTCTTGGGTTTAGTTGGTAATAATGTGCGTTAAAGGTTATCTCTTGGGTTTAGTTGGTAATAATGTGTGTTAAAGGTTATCTCTTGGGTTTAGTTGGTAATAATGTGTGTTAAAGGTTATCTCTTGGGTTTAGTTGGTAATAATGTGTGTTAAAGGTTATCTCTTGGGTTTAGTTGGTAATAATGTGTGTAGAATTTTTTTTGTTTTTAATTTAGTTAGTAATAATATCCGTAAAATTAAGGCTATTTCCTGTGTAATACTTTCCCGAATAATTTAGTGACTGCATTCGTGATTTAGGTGAAATGAGCATCTTTTTCTTATCGACAATATAACACGTAACAGGAGGTATATTTCTCAGGGCAATAACTTAAAGAAGGTTTATATGCAGAAAAATTGGGGCCGGTCTGTCTGTCAATCACCTTACGTCACCCAATAATAAAACTCCCACAAAACAATTCATACTAAGAATACTCCTCTACCACCTCAATCTCACTGTGAATTTTCCCATAAATTGTTCACTTCAACTCCTCCATTACCCTTCTATTTCACTTTCCTAAAAAGATAATCGAATATTTTCAAAACAAAGAAACTGTTTATAACCAAGTTAGACGCAATAACTGAACTGTCTCAAGAGGTGAAACAGGTGAAGCACACATCATTAGGGGATCCAGTGTGAGAACTTGTCGACAGTGTTTCTCTCTCTCTGTAGGTGTTGTGACGCGGATGGATGGTGTTTGTTGACGGCGGTTCATTGTGTGTTTACTTCTCCCTCATCTAACATCCCCTGTGTGTTGTTGACGGCTTATTTTTACCTCTGAACGGCAGTGGGTTATATCTCACTTCTCTTCTCTCAGCAGTTTGTGTATCGTGCCTGATCTAACCAAACCGAACCTATCCATACTTTAACCAGACTTAACTTAATCCTATCCGAAGACAGTCTAACTTAAGCGAGTCTAATGAACCCCAATCCTCAAGTAGCTGCAGGTCAGATGGTCCTCAATCCTAATGGGCCCCGGTCCTACTCGACCCCAACCTAGAGTAACTTCTCTTACTTAATAGGGTTGGGGCCCCTTTGTGGCTGAGGTCCATCAGGAGTAAGTCCCTGATCCTAACGGTCACATTAAGTTAGACGCGATAGGACTGGGGTCGGTCTGAACCGTCACCACCAAACACACCTGTGACTGTCGTATTCTGTATCGCTCCTCAAGAATTGCGATTGCCGTGTCGTGTCGTGTCGCTCGAGTGCATCGTACCTTTACGTGTCGCGTGGCCCGTGTTTCCTGTTGCCCTTGTGTTGTGTCGCTTGTGTGTCGTGTAGCTCGTGTGTCATGTGACATGTGTGTCGCATTGTTTATATTTCGCGTAACTCGTGTGTCATCTCGCTCTGTGTCGTTAAGGTGGAGGGGGTGGCGCCGTCGTCGTCCGCGGCTGGTGGTGTGTGACCGTGGGCCAGTCAGCTCCGTGCCTGTGCTTGGGAACCGCCCGCAGGCTTTTGCAATTACCACAACTATGTTGAAACAGCGGCGGCGTTTTCTCAGGCTGTCTTTATTGTGTTCACAGGACGCCCTCCCTCCCTGAATGTAGTCGCTACGGCCCTCAGTAACAACTAGTAGTGGCAGCATTAAGGCGTGTTATTACAGGACAACACAAGAACTAGAGGCAGCTGCTCTGTCTACTGCCAAACACTCGAGCTTTAAGTATTAATGATTCAACTTTCAGCGCCTGTCACTTTGGCATGACCTCACGTTATCAAAAGACACCCCAGCTTACATCACCTTAATGCTACCTGGGAGTTAGGTTAGGTTAGGTTAGCATTAGGGAGGGATAATCTTCAGGCCAAATAAACTAGGGTGTCTAATCTTCATGTGATTGTATAGATATTTTTTAATCAGTTGTGTGTGTCGTGTAAAAGCAAGTAGCGATACATTGTTGTACTAATGGTCTTCCCTCTCCCCCGACATGAAATTCGAGCCCAGGACCAAAGAATATCTAACCCAGTACGATAATCATAGTTGGTTGTCTGTAATTTATTGTTTGTCTGTCTTAGGTAATTGTTTTAAGGTTTCCTAACAGTTTAAATAAGCCAGTTTAAGTTTTTGTCTCTCAGTGGGTTTTTTGTGCATTTTGGGTTTTTATTTTTAGTGGGTTTTAATGGGATGTTGGTGGTAAAGTATAATTTTGCATTGTGTTCACTGGGATTTTTGTCCAGACATTCCTCATGACCAGCAGGTAAAGTAAGTTATTCACAGGTTATACGTTAATGAAGACCCGACAGTCCTCGCACACGCCCACCACACCACGCACTTTTTCCACACCACCCACACCTTGACTTTCCCTTGGCTGTGACCGGAAGTACACCTGTGTTATGTCTTAGCCAAGGTCAGTCAGAGGTCAACCTTGGTTACGCTGTTGTGGAGGATCACATATTTGAGAAGTTGGAGAGGTGGTGGTGGGGGGAGGGGTTATAAGGAGATACGGTGCAGGAGGGGGGAGGGGGTCTTAAATATTCCTTCCCTGTTTTATTATTATTATTATTATTATTATTATTATTATTATTATTATTATTATTATTATTGTTGTTGTTGTTATTTATGGTAGTGTGGGTAGTGATGGTGGTAGTAGAAATAACAATATGTTGTAAGTAAGAAAGAGGAGCAGTTTTGCCAGATGGATGAAGGAAGAATAAAGCAAAGAGTAATAGTGTTGCCAGAATGTTTAAAGGAGCAGGCAGTAAATTAAGGCTAAGCAGTACAGCCAGAACGACAGGGTTTATGCGTGAGAAAATAATCTCAAAAGCACATAATTGTGAATACGGTACGACCTTCATAACCTATAATTGTAAATGCAGAAGAAACTCGATTTTCCATAACTGTAAACAAGAAATGACTTGCTATCAACTGTAAGCACAAAAGAAAACAACATATTTATTTAGAATAGCACAGCAAACATTTTCGTTAATTGTAAAGACGCAAGATAACTTGTTTTTATAAATATATACAAACAACCGACAAACGCAAAAGCACGAACGTTTTCTATGAAGGCAAACCCGACAGAAAACCCATTTTCTCTAAACGTAAAAAAAAATCTGAAGGAGACACTATTATATTCACCACAATTTCAATTTCGAAAGCCGTGGAATGAGTTGTAATGCGATACTTTTTCTTTAAAACCTCCAAAAAAACCAACAACTGGTTTTTAACTGAGCATTAGAGCATAATAGCGAGCATAATGATAACACACATAATGACAGTGAACCAGATGAGGCTGACAGTGACGATGAAATTATGGTGTAACTCGGCCAACTGTCTGATAATGAATCCTCCATTGAATTACGTATCGGTCAGAGGTTAATTATCTCATAGGTGGAGAGATAAGAGGAGGAGATGCAGACATTTAGAGATATTCGTAGCTTTAGGTGAGAGGATCTGTTTTTGAGAGATAGATAGAATAGACACGTCCAATATGTTTATCCACTGTATATATCTATTTATCTATCAGTCTATATATATCTATTTACAGTATCTATCTATCTATCTATCTATCTATAAATCTGTCTATCTGATCTACCTGTTTATGTATCTATTCATCTGTATATCCGACTGCGTACCTGTCTGTCTGTCACCTGTTTCTCTCCCTCTCCTCCCTCTCACCTTGCCCTCTTCATGGTCGCTAAGTCTTTAAATACAGTATTATTCTCCCTCAATGGCCCTTTTCCTTCCGCTTTTCTGATGGTCATTATTATTTTTTTTTTATTTAGGGGTCTTTTAAATGGTCCTCGTCTGTCTGCTAGTTGTGGTGTTCTCTAGTTCTTGTTCTCCAGTTGTGGTGTTCACTAGTTGTGGTTGTTCTCTAGTTGTGGTGTTATCTAGTTGTGGTGTTCTCTAGTTCTTGTTCTCTAGTTATAGTGTTCTCTAGTTCTTGTTCTCTAGTTATGGTGTTCTTTAGTTCTTGTTCTCTAGTTATGGTGTTCTTTAGTTCTTGTTCTCTAGTTGTGTTGTTCTCTAGTTCTTGTTCTCTGGTTCTTATTCTCTAGTTGTGTTGTTCTATAGTTGTGGTTTTCTCTAGTTCTTGTTCTCTAGTTATGGTGCTTTCTAGTTTTTATCTCTAGTTGTGTTGCTTTCTAGCTGTTGTGTTCTCTAGTTGTGGTGTTCTCTAGTTCTTGTTCTCTAGTTGTTGTCTCTAGTTCTTGTTCGCTAGTTGTGTTGTTCTCTAGTTGTTGTGTTCTCTAGTTCTTGTTCTCTAGTTCCTATTCTCTAGTTGTTGTGTTCTCTAGCTCTTGCTCTCTAGTTTCTGTGTTCTCTAGTTCTTGTTCTCTAGGTGTGGTGTTCTCTAGTTGTGGTGTTCTATAGTTGTGGTGTTCTATAGTTGTGGTGTTCTCTAGTTGTGGTGTTCTATGGTTGTGGTGTTCTATAGTTGTGGTGTTCTCTAGTTGTGGTGTTCTATAGTTGTGGTGTTCTCTAGGTGTGGTGTTCTCTAGTTGTGGTGTTCTCTAATTGTGGTGTTCTCTAGTTGTGGTGTTCTCTAGTTGTAGTGTTCTATAGTTGTGGTGTTCCATAGTTGTGGTGTTCTCTAGTTGTAGTGTTCTATAGTTGTGGTGTTCTCTAGTTCTTGTTCTCCAGTTCTTGTTCTTTGTTATATTTCCATTTTTCCCAAAGAGAGTGATGAGGTGTTCTTGTCTGTTGTTGTTGTGTTTGTGTTGTTGTCTTGTGTTTGTGTTGTTGTCTTGTGTTTGTGTTGTTGTCTTGTGTTTGTGTTGTTGTCTTGTGTTTGTGTTGTTGTCTTGTGTTTGTGTTGTCTGCCGTCACCCAGGTAAGTTTTTCAGTACAGCTCAGCAGACTGAAACAGACAGTGCTTGTATCCTCTCTCTTGGGATTTTCTTGTTCCATTCTGCTTTAATTGAATCTTCTATTTTCCTTGATTATCCATTTTTTGTCTGTTTCTCGTTCTCTTGTCCAGCCACAGGGAGGGTTTTTCCTTTTTCTTCTCCTCCTCTTCCTCCTCCTCCTCCTCCTCCTCCTCTTGCTCCTCTTCCTCTTCCCCCTCCTCCTTCTCCTCCTTTGCTTTCTCTTGTTACTCCTCCTCCTTACTTAATCTTTCCCAGTCACTGTTTCCCCCCTCTCTCTTTCTCTCTCTCTCTCTCTCTCTCTCTCTCTCTCTCTCTCTCTCTCTCTCTCTCTCTCTCTCTCCACCCTTCGCTCCTCCTCCTCTTCCTCTCAATTACTACATATTCCTCTGTAGCTCTTTTCCTACGTGCTCTCTTCCCTTCCCTTGCCCCTTCCCGTCCCCACCTCTCCTCCTCCTCCTCCCCCCTCCCCTCCCCTCCTTCTCCTCCTCCTACTGACACCCTAATTCCTTCCCCTCTTCATTCCTTGTTACCTCCACCACCCATACCCCTGTCTGCCTCCCCCACGCCTCACCTCCTCCTTCCCTCCTCCTTTCTCTTCCTCACCCTCCCTCCTTACCCTTCCTCACCCTCCCTCCCTCCTTCATTCCCTACCCTTCCTCATCTCCTCCCCTTCCCCTCCCTCCCAGACTTCCCTTCGGCTCCAAATACCAACCTGCCCCTTTTCCAGCACTAACGCTCCCCCTCCCCCACTCCAACCTCCCCCAACCTCCTCCCCCCCTCCCACTCCAGTCCCTTGCGGTCCTTCCGATGTTCCCTCCCTCTCCCACATTACCTCCCCCTGCTCTTCCTTCTCCTCCCTCTCACCCCCCACCCCCTCCCTCCCCCTTTAGGGTCGTCTGGCCACCTGTCAACCCTTTAACTCAGGTGTGTTGATTAGTTGAAGTTCTTAAGGTAATTTATGTTGGTGTTTTATGGTGTGTGGGGGGAGGAGGGGAAATGGAGAAAGGAGGAGAGCCACTGGTGGGGGGGTGGTGGGGGGAAGGGGGTGTGGGAAGAGGAGGGGGGGGATAAGTGAGGGAGATTGAGAGGGAAAGAGAGAAGAAGTGGGAACAAGAAGAGCGGGAAACAGGGGAGGGGAGAGTTGGAAGAGAGGGAAGGATAGAGAGGTAATAATAATAATGGGAAGAGAGGAGGAGGAAGAAGAGGAATGAGATGAAGAAAAGGAGATAGAGAGATTAGGAAAAGGAGGTATAAAAGGTTGATTATTTGCTCTTTGTAATTGATTATTTTTTGTTATTATTAATGACACACTCAATAAGCAACATGGTTGGTAATTAATGGTACAGATTGGTGATATAAAGTAGATAGTGAGTAATTGATAGTGAGTAGTTGATAGTGAGTAGTTGATAGTGAGTAGTTGATAGTGAGTACTATTACCACTGCCACTGTTATTACCTCCACCACCAACAACACTACGATTACACCACTAGCACTACCATAACCACCATTACCACAACCACACCGCCACCATCACACCGGAACCATCCCCGCCGGGCCTGGTCGCGCCTGGTGGACGAGGAACACCACGTTTAGTCTCCGTCTGGCCATCGTTCTGTCAGCACGCGCACACGAGTCCTCCACCCCGCTCACACACGCACGCACGTCCAGGCGCACACACACCCACGCACGCACGCACGCTAACCCCCCCGGCCCGCGTAGCGCACCACGGAGAGAGCAGGAGCTCACTCACACGCCCGCGGGACTTGCTCACGATAACCTGGAGTCCTTCGCTACCGGGGTCCTGCATCACCACCTTAAAGAGTCCTACGAAGGCTTTGGTCTTGGTGATCAAAAGTGTTAAGCAGCCACGTCCTAACCTTGAGTCCTTAGCTCGTGGTGTCTTTCGCGCGCTCGTGGTGTCCTTCGTACGTCAGCTGATAGTAAGCAGGGATACCAGGCTCCTTCAAGACTTGTAGTAGAAGGTCCACCTCAACACGTGGTCGTCCTTCAGAACTGTGTGTGGAGTCGTGAAGTGAATTCTTACGGTGTATGACAGTGTGTGATGAAACGGTAAACAGACGTTGAAATTATCCCCTCTTCAGAAAACAAAAGAGGATCCTTAACTATTGGACACGTGAGAGTTTTATATCACATTTCACTTGAACCTAAAGGAAAACATAGTTGACTATTTCCACTACTTGTTGCTTTATACCTGAAAGACACCATTTAATTTTCCTTTATCAAACAAGAGCAAGATTATATACAGTAAATATAAACAAAAGATCAACTGACTACTAACTTTCTGGTGATAAAAAAAAATCGAATAAGGAAAATCACGAGAAAAAAAAACCCGCCCCAAGTTTGTTGACAGTGAGACAACAACACGAAGATTAACCCTCAAGTGAACTTGTCCTGCCCCCCTCTCTCTTTTTCCCCTCACCACCACCCCTCTCCCCTCACCACCACCTCTCTCTCTCTCTCCCTCTCCTCAACACCAACACCACCCCTCTCTATCTCCCTCTTTCCCCTCACCACTACCATTCTCTCTCCCTTCGCTCTCCGTATCAAGAATGATTATTTCTACCCCTTAAGTAAAATATAATCGCGTGAGGGAAGATTATTATTGCCACTTAGAGGGAGATCTCCATCCCAAAGAAGACTATTCCTACAGCGAGGGAGATTATTTCTGTCCTGTCGTGAAATTGGAGGGAGGAAGATTAAAGGGAGGAGGATCCGACATGTCTCCAGCGAGAGGCTTGGTCTCCGCCTACCTGGCTCTCATTATTCTACTCACCTGCCCTAACTCAGGTAAGCGGATTTTAAACATTTTTGTGAGGCGAATTTTACTGTGCTGATGATAGGAAGAGTAGCGATGGTTGGTAGTTGTGGTAGTAGTAGTAGTTGTGGTAGTAGTAGTAGTAGTAGTTGTAGTAGTAATATTGGTAACAACATTAATAGTGGTTGTTATAAGAGTAGTATCAGTTGTAGGTGTTGTTATTGGAGGGTTATTGGCCAAGAAACTTATTGTTATTGTGTTAGTAGTTGTAGTTAGTGTACTAGTAGTTGTAGTTAATGAGGTAATAGTCTAATAGTCATGTCTGTGTTAGTAGTAGTAGTAGTAATAGAAGTGATAAAGGAACTCTTGTATCAGTAATCACAACAACAACAATAGTAATAACAACAATAACCACAACATCAACATCCACACAATAAACTCACATCGATTATATTAACAACAACAACAACAATAAACCTTCCAACATCATCAATAAAAAAAAATTAAATCAGTCCCCCCCAAAAAATAATAATATCTGTACAAAAAAAAATCGCGAAAAAAACTAAACTAGACAATAAGTGACAGAAAGATCAAGTATAAGTGATGAGGTCTGAGTCATGGCCGAGACGAAGGCGATCTGAAAAACATGGTATCATATATAAGCTATTAGATCCTGTGTGACAGCATCATTAGCCAGCGGATGTCACGATCCCTCTGACAATTTGACACACTAGAATTAAGCTCATGAGCGGTCAGGAAGAGATGGTGGAGGAAGAGGAACAGGAGTAGTCAGAGGAGGAGGAGGAGGAGGAGGAACGGGGGTAGGCAGAAGAGGAGGAGGAGGAATAGACAAAGTGGGCTAGAAGGGAGGAGGAGGAGGAGAAAGAACAGGGGAAGGAAGAGGAAGAAGAAAAAGAACAGGGGAAGAACGAAGAGGAGGAGGAGAAAGAACAGAGGAAGGAAGGGGAAGATAAGGAGAGGAACAGGGGGAAGTAGGGGAGTACCAAGGAGCAGAAGAAGGAGGAAAAGGGACAGGAAGAGGAGGATGATGAGGAGAAACAAGGGCAGGAAGAGGAGGGGGAGAAGCAGGGAGTGATAGACGAGGAGAAACAGAGGCAGGAAAAGGAGGAGAAGGAGGGATGAAGAGAGATAGAATAGTACTTATGGGGCGAAAGAAGAACAAGAGTAGGGGAAAATAAAGTAAAATATAGAACAGACAGAAAGAATAAGAAAGAAAGAGAAAGAAAGAAGAAAGAGAACGAAGGAAGACGAAAGAAGAAGGAAGGTCACCAGGCAGGGAGGGATAGGTAGCTGAAGGAGGAGCGGGGCAGAAGGGAAGAGGGAAGGGGTGGGGGAGGTGGAGAGAGGAAGGGATAGACAGGAGGAGGAGGAGGACTGGACGACAGGGGAGGGAGTGTTAGGCAAGGGGGAACTGGCAACCCGCTCCTCACCCCCCCCCTCCCCGACCGTCTAGTTAGATATAAACACGAGAAGAGTCACAGTAAACTGGTTCTTGTGGTCCTCCTCAGTAAAGGTGATAGTTCCCCCTCATGACGGGTGTCCTTCAGTCAGCAATTATGTCATGGCAGCTCCGCCAGACTTCATGACAAAGGTATGACGCTCCCAGGGGCTACGTGGCCAGGAAGGGGACGTGGTTGAGGGAGGAGACGTGGTTGAGGGAGGGGACGTGGTTAAGGGAGGGGGCATGGCCAGGAGGGAGGGGGGGGGACGTGGTTAAGGAAAGACAGTGTATTTCAGGGACGGAACGTGGTTAAGGGAGGAGATATAGTTAAGGGAGATGGCGTGGTTAAGGAGACAGACGAAGGAAAGGAGCTTAAGGCAGCGGACGTTGTTAAAGAAGTGAACTTGAAACCTTAAGACACCGACCAGGGCGCCGTGGTCATCCTTCTCAGGTGATTAACAGGTTCACGACAAAAGAGCTCAACTACCAGGGCCTACGGAGGAGCTTAGTGGGTAGGGGAGCTCAGTGAGTAGGGGAGCTTAGTGGGTAGGTGAGCTCAGTTGATAGAGGCTCTCAAAACAAAACAAAATCATTATCGAAGTATGTAAGAGAAAGCCTTCACCAAGCAGTGGTTAGATACAGGCTGATGATAATGATGACAATGACGATGATAATGACGACATTGGTGATGATGACGATAACGATGATAATGACGACATTGGTGATGATGACGATAACGATGATGATGACGATGACGATGATAATGACGACATTGGTGCTGATGACGATGATGATGACGATGATGATGACGATGGCAAAATAAATCACGAACTGAACAATGGAGAGACTATATCTGTAATTTGAAACCTTTGCACAACTTCATGTGAAAATAATATCCGACAGGAGGTAACACAATACAATTACTCTTGTTATCTTCACCTCACTTCTACTGAGAATGAGATTGGGGTCATTTTTAGTGAGTGAATTCCCGTTTTTTTTTTCTTCATCCATCTGCGTCGTGTTACTTTAGATGGGCCGTAATTTTATTTTTTATCCAGTTGTTTTGAAGTTTACATCTTAGTATGGATATTATTGTGCTCTGATTGGCTCGTTCTCTGATGAGCCATGGAGATGAAGAGTCCCATTGGTCAAAATAGTGATAGTGATAGTGATGATGATGATGATGATGATGATGTATGTGTGTGTGTATGTATGCATGTATGTATGTGGGTGTGTGGGTGTGTGTGTGCGTGTGTGTGTGTATGTGTGTGTGCGCGTGCGTGAGGACCGCCATCCAGTGTTCAATATATACACTCGGTTGTCCTGGGAGACAAGCAGGATGCCAGCAGCGGCCCTCCGTACTACGGTGACCAAGATACTCTCTCTCTCTCTCTCTCTCTCTCTCTCTCTCTCTCTCTCTCTCTCTCTCTCTCTCTCTCTCTCTCCGACACACACACACACACACACACACGCTAACAGATTACGTGATTCTATTTAGGGCGAGCAAAAAAAAAAATAATCACAATAAAGGCACGCCCGTAGTGGTGCAACACTGGCCTAGTGACGCACGCCATAGGAGCTTTGAACCTATAGTCGGGCGGAACTCCACAAGAAAACACCAATCCTATAAGAGCGTGCACGTGTACATGTGTGCGTTTATGTTATGTGTGTATGAGTGGTCTGTCTCGTGTACATAATTAAGGGGAGATGTGCATTTGTTTATATAGTAGGGAGTGTATACGGGGGGGAGGGCAGTTAGGCCTCTTATGGCACCTATGGATTTCTCCCCCATCCCCACCCCTTGTGTGTTGTGTTCTGATTATATACGAGGGGGAAAAGAGGGTGAGAGGGAGGGTAGGGAGCGGTGGTGAGAGGGTAAGAGAGGGTAGGAGTGGTGATGAGAGAGACGAAGAGCCTGAATTAGATAAAAGAAATGGAGAGAGACCAAGAGAGAGATAAGGAGACAAAGAGAGCAAAAGAGAGTTAGAGATACAGCCGATACCTTCCCTCAGGTGTCACGACTAATGACTGTATGTTATCAGCTCCTGAGTGGACAGTCTCTCTCCCCCCTCTCTCACCAGGACTGAAGACGTCTTTGGTTTAGTGACTCGTTTGACCAACCACCGTCATTAGGTCACTGACGTCATCGATTAGGTTGCGGTAACGTCATAAATTGTTGTGTCTGTCTGTCTGTCTGTGGATATGTGGAATAGGCTACCGAGTGCTATAGTAGGATCGGGACGCTAGGGAGCTCAAGAGAAGTTGATAGGACATGGAAGTGCTGGGATGGGTGAAAGGTCTGCCTCATGCAGCGGCCTCCTGCAGTATCACTTTCTTATGTTCTATGTTCTTATGTTCTTTATGTCTATGTATAATATGTCACCACCAACCACTCACCCGCCCAACTTTGAATGAAATAAGCCCTGGGGGAGGGGGTGGAGAGTGAGGTGGGGGGAGGGGGTGGAGAGTGAAGTGGGGAGGAGAAACACCTGACCTACGCTTAGGTTGTAGTGTG
This sequence comes from Homarus americanus, assembly GCF_018991925.1. NCBI lineage: Eukaryota > Metazoa > Arthropoda > Malacostraca > Decapoda > Nephropidae > Homarus > Homarus americanus. Next base: position 712,506 of record NW_024748747.1, read on the forward strand.
AGTCGTGTCGCCAGCGTTCAAGGTTTTGTTTCCCTAAAGCAATCTTCTGACTGGCTCTTCCCAAAAGCCAACCAATCACAGGAGTACTTACAAAGACTGAACCAATGAGATCGCTCGTATTTTTATGTTATATTTTATTTTTTGTGAATTGGGAAAAGTATTAATGAGTCAGATACATTTTTAGTTTTTAATTCGTTTTTAAGTTAAGTTTATGTATCAACATAAGTAAAACACATTGATTGTAAATCGGATTATCAGGTGCGATTTACAAGTGATTCGCTTGTCAGTTTCCCATGAGGAATTTTTAAGTCAGTTTTACCCAAAAGATTTCTGAGTCAGATTAACACGTGTGATTTCTAAGTCAGATTTTCACATGCAATTTAAAGGCCTGAGTCATAATCCGGCCACACAGAACAATGCAATGCTTGTTTTTCTATGTTTTTTTACGTCAATCATATCATAAAACCAGCATACTTTGACGAATCAAAAAACGCACGGAGAACTCATGAAGGCGTCAACCAATGAGGGCGCAAGTAACAAAGACGCTCGGGTAAATAACGTGGGAAACACAGTAACAAAGATTTCACTAATGGGCTCGTTGATTGGCCATTGACATTGTGGGAGAGCCAATCAGAGGGCTGTGATTAACCAAGCAGACAGCTGACGTCGGGATTGGGACGGTGGACTAATGTTGGTTTCGTTAGAGGAGGAGGGAAAGGAAGGGAAGGGAAGAGGGCGAGGGAGAGAAAATGTGAGAGGATAGATGAAATGATGAGACAGAAAGAGAAGCTACGAGAAAAGAAAAACAAAATGAAATTTAGATAAAACGAGAGAGAAAGAGCGAAAGACAGAAATAAATAGAGAAAGCGAGGGATAGAGACAATAACAGTGAGAGTAAAGTAGAAAGAGCGAAAGACATAGAAAAAGATAATGGGAGAGAAAGGGCGAAAGTGAGAAACACACAGACAATGAGAAAGTGAGATAGAGAAAAGATGCTCCATCGCTGCTGGTGTACCCCAAGTGATTTTCTAGGTCCTACGGTGATTTAATTACATGTTATTCACATTTCAATGCTTAACTACAAACAACAATGCCCGAATGTATGAACTTATGTAGGAATGAATAAATAAATGAGTAAAAGAATAAATAAAATGTATGAATGAATGACTGTATTAAGAAATGTTTAATGAATATGTGGGAATACAAAAATGATTGGGTGACGTTAATAAATGAATGAATGGTATAGCAAGTGAATAAACTGAGAGAGAGAAGTGGAAAAAGATGGGAAGGAAAAGGAAAGGGAAGGAAAGAGAACGAGGGTGTAGGAGGAGTGGAGGTGGTGGGGGGGCTAGAGGTAAGGAGGAGTGAGAGGGAGGTAGAGGTAAAGATGAGCGAGGGGAGACAGAGGTAAGGTGACATTAAGTAGTGATGACCAGAGTAACTCGCGTCACGCTCTATATGTTACGGTAACGTGACGCTCTGACCACCATCACTGTTGCCACTACTACTACCCACCACTACTACTAGCACCACTACTACTACTAGCACCACTACTACTAGCACCACCACCACCATCATTTTATTACCTTCATATTAAATATCCTAATACATAAGTAGCTGTCCTAGCTGTGTTGAGTTAGTTGAGCCGCAGATCTATGCGGCATTCAGTGACTGTAGCCTCATAGTCAATATCTGCAACTGTTGTCGGCTTTGGGGCCGATGCTCTCGTTCCCCTGAGGCAGAGCAAAGCCGACCAAGGAGAGAAGGACAGTCGACATCTCATCCAGGCTGTAACATAACTTCTGGGCTGCTGCTTCTGTTCGGATATCACCCCGCAAGTCTGGCGTAGAAGCATCTTTCACTTGGTCCCATCCCACCAGAGGTTGTGAACACTAGTGGAGTGAAGCTGCCTTGATCAACGTTCTGAATTCTCCACCACTACCATCACCACCAATACTACCAATACCACCACCAGTACGACTACCACTACTACGACTACCACTACTACGACTACCACTACTAAGACTACCACTACTACGACTACTACTACTATTTTTTATGGCCTCCATCCAACCCCTTATAACACACCTTCGCCACCATTTTATTACCTTAAAATTAAATATCCTAATACATACCACTACTACTACTACCATTTCTATCACTACCACCACCTCTACTACTATTACCAGTATCTACCATTACCACCACTACTGTCCTCCCGAATACCACAATTCCACAACTATACAGTACTACCATATACTACCCATATATACCCCCACCCACCCCCCACCACCACCACCCTCACCCCACCACCCCTCACCCCCACACCCCTCACCCCACCACCCCTCCACCCCACCACCCCTCCCACCCCACCACCCCTCACCCCCCCACCACCATCCCCCCCACTTGCTCCCCACCCCTTAACTCACTTCTCCTTATACCCCATCACACCTCCTCCCTCCCATCACACCTCCCTCCTCTCCTCCCATCCTACCTCTTCACTCCCCATCACCACCAGCCTCCCCCATCACCCCACTCCTTCACTCCTCCATCACCACCAGCCCCTCCCCCATCACCACCAGCCCCTCCCCCATCACACTACCTCTTCACTCCCCATCACCACCAGCCCCCTCCCCATCACCCCACTCCTTCACTCCCCCATCACCCCCACTCCTTCACTCCCCCATCACCACCAGCCCCTCCCCATCACCCCCCTCCTTCCTCCCCCATCACCACCAGCCCCCCCCCATCACCCCACTCCTTCACTCCCCCATCACCCCCACTCCTTCACTCCCCCATCACCACCAGCCCCCTCCCTCGCCTTCATTAAACCCCACACCTTCATGACCCGGAAAAGAAGGGTCGTTAGTGTCACTCGGTCAGTGAAGCGGTCACGAGAACCACAAAATACCATCTATCTATCTATCTATCTATCTATCTATCTATCTATCTATCTATCTAAATGAAACCAAACATCAAATTTCATTACGTTATAAAATACATCATTACCATAACATCGTATAAGAACACCTGCCACCAGTCGTGTACCTAACAATATATTCTCATTGTGTTTCTCTCTTAATTTGTGGACAAGTTTACTGTGTGTGTGGGTGAGTGAGAGACATGGCAGGGGAGGGCAGGGCAGGGCAGGGGAGGGCAGGGCAGGGCAGGGCAGGGCAGGGCACGGCAGGGCAGGGCAGGCAGCTATAAACCCCAGCAGAAGTCAGCGGCCACAGGCGATCGTGAGGCCAGAGACTAGGGCATTGGAACCGTTAAAGGCGATTCTTACAAGAGGGTTCGAACTCTATTGTGGTCCTGGGAGGGGGGTGATCCTCATTTTACTGGTTATGCCCCATGGGTTTTGTCACTTATTGTTTGGTGGTGATATATGTGGGCTGTAGTGATATGTGTGTATGTGTGTGTGTAAGGAGGCACACTCATACATGCATATATTAACTGCTTACACACACACACACACATACTGATCCACGACGGCTCCAGACTGTCACCCACAACCCCTCACACCAATACTCCCCTCCACACTACACTCCTCCTTGCTCCACCTTCCCACACTCCTAACCCACTCCTACGCCGACTGACTTCAAACTCCAAACACTCCATGGAGTTTCTTGGCTCTAGAGTTGGAGTTTGGTTCCTAAAAGCGGGGTTGGCGGAGTGAGTCGGAACTGGTGGGTTGAGTTCCGGTGTGTTGCGGGTAGCTTTAGGGAGGGTGTGTGCGGATACCGTGTGGATAGGGTGTGTGCGGATAGTGCGGATATTGAGACAATGAGAGTGTGTACGGATAGCGCGAGTGCTGTTATATGCGGATAACTACCCCTCTTCACACACACACACACACACAGGTTTAGGAGACGCATTTTTACCAAGAGTTTCAGTGCCGTAGATACATTGGTGAAACTTGATACGTGTAACTAGATCTTTAAAGCCAATAGGGTGATAACGGTGAAACTTAACATATGGATCAAAGTCAAGTTCAAGGTCACAGAAGGTCAAAAAACGGCATCGGAATAAACAAATCAAAATAGACTCAATTGTTGTAGATGGAGATGTAGTGTTGATGCTTCCAGCTGTCCATAAACACTTTACCAGAGAATAAAACGCCTTAACAATCCTGAAGAGTGTTGAGTGTTGTGTAGTTCCTGCCGCCACCGCTACCCCCCGCCGCCTTCAATGTCAACTTGCATTACATTACCCATAGCCGACATCCACCACCCACTGACATCCACCAACCACCGACATCCACCGACATCCACCACCCACCACCGCCGCCATCCACCACCTACCACCGCCGCCATCCACCACCTACCACCCACCACCAACCTCCATCATCCACCCCCCTCCGACCACCACCACCGCAGCTACTCAGCGGGCGGAACAGATAGTGAGCGAGCAGCGTACGGCAAGATATATACACATAACTGTCTGCCTGTGTGCCTGCAACACTACACTGAACACCCAGTCTGTGTATCCTGTCAATGTATCTTACAGTGGAAGCTGGCGAAATGATTCATGGCCACATAACTGCGTCACTGTTTACATACTTAGCTTAATGACTGTTTAAATACGTAATTGTATGACTGTCTATAGACATAATTGAAAGACTTTAAATTCATAACTTTGTGACTGTTGACTGGCTACGTTGCACTCAACACCTAGTATGTGTATCATGGCAGAGTGTTTCATAAAGGAAATCCGGATCTAGCAGTGTGGAACTGTCTAAAAATCCGGATCCAGCGTCGCGAACGAGTTAGCCCTGTAAACAAAAGCACGCGGGAAGGTAACAAGAAGAGCTGTGTTGGCCAGGGAAGAATAGAAACTTTCTTTGTCGGTCTGTGAAGGTTGGAAGACACCGGAAATGTAGCTCAGAGGAAGAGCAAACTTGAGGTTATTTGTAAGACCAGTTTTTGTGTTGGTGGGGGGCGGGAAAGGGGGGGAGAGGAGATAATTTTTGTAAACGTCATTTGTGATTTTTCGTAAATTTGGTTCTAATTTTCCAAGACTCTCTCTCTCTCTCTCTCTCTCTCTCTCTCTCTCTCTCTCTTTGTTACTGATTCGTCTCCTGGCTGACATTGTGAAGACTTACCCTCTATTCACTTTGGCTCGGAAAAAAATAATTATGTTTAGGGGTATTCAAAAAATATGCTTAGGAATACTTAATTACCCATAAACTGTGTTAGGGACATTCTTTGTTGCCCGTAAAGTGTGTTAGGGACATTCTTTGTGGCCCGTTAAGTGAGTTAGGGACATTCGTTGTGGCCCAAAAAGTGTGTTATGGACATTCTTTGTGGCCCGTTAAGTGAGTTAGGGACATTCTTTGTGGCCCGTAAAGCGTGTTAGTGACATTCTTTGTGGCCCGTAAAGTGTGTTAAGGGATACGTGGTGGTCCGAAACGTGTACTGGGTAGAGCTAATGGCGCGAAACGTGTGCCGGAGAGAGGTAGCTAGTGGGCCGAGACGAGGAGACCCGACACGCAACAAAAGCAACTGAACGGTTCGTGGGCGAGGGTGGTGAGGTGTGAGGTGTGGAGTGTCAGGTGTGGGGGTGAGTGGTGAGGTGTGGAGTGTCAGGTGTGAGGTGTGGAGTGTCAGGTGTGGGCGTGGGTGGTGTCAGGTGTGGGCGTGGGTGGTGTCAGGTGTGGGCGTGGGTGGTGAGTTTTAGGGTAAAGAACAAGCCTTACGTGCTCTGTAGATCCACTTTCCTCCTCCTCTTCCACCGTGACTCCCTTTCCCTCCCTACTTTCCTCTCATCATTCCCTTTAAATACCATCTCTCTCCCGTACCTCCTCCCCTTTTGCCTTCCCCTCAATACCAGTGCCTCCTCCTACCTTCCCTTTCCCTTTCCCCGAGCATATCCCCTTCATCCCCCCTTCCCCTTTCTCCTCCTGATTAACTGCCACCACAAGACACATACTCTCTCCATCTACCCCTTACTGCCCCCTACTGCCCCCCTACTTTAACTTTCCTCCTCCTCACGACACACACACACCGACATTACAGAGACAAGTGTTCAGTTTAGGTGGTGAAGACGAGCCAAGTCCCTGCCATTACGCCGCCCGCAGTGATGTACACAAACACCTCTTGCCTGTCTGTGTGTCAGTCTGTCTTGTTGTTTGTCTGTCTCTCCTTGAGTCTGTTTATCTGTCTGTCTGTCTGTGTTTCTCCAGTGTGTCTGTTTATTCGTCATGTTTTCAAGGTCTGTGTGGGTGTTGAGGTTGTTCTTGCGTGTTTCCTCGAGTTTTATTGTGTGTTTCTTTATTATTATTGTTATTATTATTATTATTTTGTCCTGAGTGTAAATGAATGTTCTCCCACACACACACACACACACACACACACACACACACACACACTGACGCAGAGGTGGGTGAGTCAGGTAACACATGACCGACACAGTGCCAGTGTCACACCTGACACACCCACCCGGTGGTTAGGAGGCGTGACACCCCGCACCTCACCCTGCAATTTTGACACGATTACCCCTCCAACCTCACTCCCTCATTCCTCCATCAAGTTTCTCTCACTCCCTCATCCTTCCATCATACCTCCCTCACTCTCCAACTTCACTCCCTTACCTCTCCAATCTCATTCCCTCACCCCTCCATCACCCCTCCGCCATGCCTTCCTCACTCCTCCATCATACCTCCCTCACCTCTACACATACCGCCCTCACGCTTCCAGCCTTCCACCCACTACACACACAACTCTACCCTCCCCATCCACCCACCACCAACCTACCTCCTCCTCCTCTATCCCATTCATCCACCCACTATCCCATTTTATCCACCCGCTACCTCCACCCTCACACCACCTCCACCCTGTTGACGGACGTTGGGCCATGTAGGCTGGATATCTGGGCCATCGACCGAAGATTTCCTCACTTTAAATTATAAGTCCCAAAGACAACCTACAGGTTAGGTTACGTTAGGTTAGGTTACGTTACGTTACGTTGGGCTACGTTAGGTTAGGTTACGTTACGTTGGGCTACGTTAGGTTAGGTTACGTTACGTTGGGCTACGTTAGGTTAGGTTAGGTTTGTATGTCTCATGATTTTTATATTACTTTGACCCATGGCCCAAACGTCCGGGTGTCGTGGCCCATGGCTCAAACGTCCTACATTCCCTTCACCCACCTCCACCCCTCACACCACACTGACTCGCACCATCTACTGTACAACTACCACCAACACATCCAACCATATCTCCACCACTCTCAACCAGCGCCATTTTGAATATGTTCCAAGAATATGCTCGTAGTCACCGTAACTTCGATTTACTGGAGCATATTCTTAAGCTGGAGCGTATATCAAGGTATATTTGTGTCGATTGTGTGTGTATAACCTCGACAGTGTAGTTTTTGTATGATACTGAGGTATATTAAGGCATATATGATAGTATGCTGGAAAGGTATGTTATGGGTGTGTCATTGTAGTGACTGACGCCTTTGTTGCTCGTTATACTGAGTGAATATATTTTATGTTAATTAGCAAAGACTGGTGAAAATCTCTCTCTCTCTCTCTTACACACACCTTCACATCTACACCATTACACCCTGCCCCCACACCACCACGCCCACACACTGTCCTCCACCACCATCACGCCCATACACCCTTCCCCACACACCCCTCTTCCCCACACCACCACCACGCCCACACACCCTCGTCCCCCACACCACCACCACGCCCACACAACCTCTTCCCCACACACCCTCTTCCCCCACCACCACCACGCCCACACACCCTCGTCCCCCACACCACCACCACGCCCACAACCTCGTCCCCCACACACCCCTTCCCCCACACCACCACCACGCCCACACACCGTCCCCCCACCACCACCACGCCCACACACCCTCGTCCCCACACCACCCACCACGCCCACACACCCCGTCCCCCACACCACCACCACGCCCACACACCCCGTCCCCCACACCACCACCACGCCCACACACCCCGTCCCCACACACCCTCTTCTCCCCACACCACCACCACGCCCACACACCCTCGTCCCCACACCACCACCACGCCCACACACCCCTCGTCCCCACACCACCACCACGCCCACACACCCTCGTCCCCCACACCACCACCACGCCCACACACCCTCGTCCCCCACACACCCTCCCTCCCCACACCACCACCACGCCCACACACCTCGTCCCCACACCACCACCATGCCCACACTACAGGAGTCGCCCACTTAGAAGTGGAAGCACAGTGTTTACCTGACCTTACACCGTGATCGAGAGAGAGAGAGAGAGAGACACACACACACACACACACACACACACACACACACACACACACACACAGCATAGACAGATCTGACCTGACAAAGAAATACCTCAGGTTATGCTCTTCTTCCTTAATGCTTTGGTGGAAAAACACGAAATGCAATGGAGTAGTTTGCCTGTGCTTTGTGGTACGGTAAAAACACAGACTGATATTCCCGTTTGGCAACACTCTGTCGATGTGTTGTCATGTATAATGATGTTGAGAGGATTTTTTTTTTTTTTTAAGATTGTGTCCATTGTGTGTAAATGTATGTCTGTGTGTATGGGTGTCTACATAGAGATATACATAGATTAATACATATTATACTACATAGAGATATACTGTACATAGATTAATACATATTATACTGTACATACAATCATATTTTTAAATGTTGTAGTTATACATTTATCTACCACATTAGGTTTTATCATAGTTTTCTGTCACCTCTCACACCTCTCACATGCCTCTCACATGCCTCTCACATCTCTCATGCTTCTCCCACATCTCTCACACACCTCCCATACACACCTCTCACACATCTGTTACCTGGGCGTACACTGAACACACCTCGGCGTCTCTTGCACCATACCTGTGACCTTTTTGTCTAATGACCCCGTGAGTTGTAAACATGTCCGTTTTTTGTCTGTCTGTCTGTCTGTGTTTGTCCTCTCTCTCTCTCTCTCTCTCTCTCTCTCTCCACCCTCATGTCCCCACAGGAAGAACAGCCGGATGTAAGGTGGGCAGGAACACAGTCCGGCCACTACCTCTACACACCCCACACACACACTACGGAGAGAGAGAGAGAGAGAGAGAGAGGAGAGATAAGAGCCACCTTCCTACATCTACACTTCTCCAATTCTCACACACCCTTTTCCTTTACTTCTCTCCCAACCTCTCCTCCCATCCCATTCTAACCCCGTCACTCCCCAACCATCATCCCCCGACTCCCTACCACCACCACCACCACCACCTGAGCTCCCTACCTCCCCATCTTCTCCCCATAACTCCCATAGTTCACAACCCTGGGGGAGTGAGGTTCCAGTGTGGTGTTCAGATACGCTGTGTGTGTGTGTGTGTGTGTGTGTGTGTGTGTGTGTGTGTGTGTGTGTGTGTGTGTGTGTGTGTACAAGGCCTCGTGGATGGCGGTGTTTTGTTCTGTTTTATACTGTTTTTTTTATTGCTTTAGCTCTTCTGTTGTTCGTGTGGTTTTTTTTGTCTGTGAGGGAGGAGGGGAGAGAGGACAGGAGGTGGAGGAAGGAAGGATAAAAGAGAAGATTAGACAGGAAAGAAATTATATGATTAGAATCGCGATCTTTAGTTCCCTCCCCCCCAGGGTAACTAAGGTCCTTACTCCCTCCATCCCTCCCTCCCTTCCCCACAGGGTAACTAGCGTCCTCACTACCCCCCACAGTAACTAAGGTCTTCACTCCTCCATCCCTCCTCCCTCCAACCAGGGTAACCAAGGTCCCACTCCCTCCATCCCTCCCCTCCCTCCCCCCAGGGTAACTAAGGTCCTTACTCCTCCCTCCTCCCTCCCTCCCTTCCCCACAGGGTAACTAGCGTCCTCACTACCCCCAACAGTAATCAGGTCCTTACTCCCTCCATCCTCCCTCCATCCCCCCAGGGCAACTAAGGTCCTTACTCCTCCATCCCTCCCTCCCTCCCCAGGGTAACTGTCCCACTCCTCCATCCTCCCCTCCCTCCCAACCAGGTCCCACCCTCCATCCCTCCCCTCCCCCTCCCCCAGGGTAACTAAGGTCCTACTCCTCCATCCTCCCTCCCTCCCCCTACAGCAACTAAGGTCCTTACTCCTCCATCTCTCCCTCCCTCCCCCCAGGAACCAAGGTCCCACTCCCTCCATCCCCTCCCTCCTCCACCCCAGGCACCAAGGTCCTACCTCCATCCCTCCCTCCCTCCCCCCCCAGGGCAACTAAGGTCCATTCTCCCTCCCTCCCCCTCCCTCCCTTCCCCACAGGGTAACTAGCGTCCTCACTACCCCCAACAGTAACTAAGGTCCTACTCCCTCCATCCCTCCCTCCCCCCCCAGGGTAACCAAGGTCCTACTCACTCCATCCCTCCCTCCCTCCCCAGGGCACCAGGTCCTCCCTCCATCCCTCCCTCCCTCCCCCCACAGTAACCAAGGTCCCATCTCCCTCCTCCCCCCTCCTCCCCCCAGGTAACTAAGGTCCCACTCCTCCATCCTCCTCCCTCCCCCCCCACAGTACAGTCCTACTCCCTCCATCTCCCTCCCTCCCCCCAGGGTAACTAAGGCACTCCCTCCATCCCTCCCCCTCCCTCCCCCAGGCAAACTAAGGTCTCACCCTCCCTCCCTCCCTCCCCTTCCCACAGGGTAACTACGTTCTCACTCACCCCCACAGTAATCCAGGTCCCACCTCCCTCCCTCCCTCCCTCCCCCCCCCCAGGGTAATCCAAGGTCCTCCATCCTCCCCTCCCTCCCCCACAGCAACTAAGGTTCACTCCCTCCATCCCTCCCTCCCTCCCCCAGGGTAATTAAGGTCCTCCCTCCCTTCCCCCAGGGTAACTAGCGTCCTCACTACCCCCCACAGTAACTAAGGTCTTCACTCCCCCTCCCTCTGTTAACAATGGAAAGCTTACTTCATAAAAATTATTAAACGCAAATTCTTTCACTGTTCCATAATGGTTTAATTTTCACTTACGATAAATATTTTTCTCGTTGTCTGTAACGTTTCACCTTTAGTGGAACCTAGAGAGAAATGGAGACGCCAGGTGAATAATTATAGCGTGTCCTTCTATAAAGTTTCGCTACAGGTCAGAAAATAATATTATTTAGGAAGTTTTGGATGTCCTTTATTAGCAGTCAGATTTAGGTTAGGTTAGGTAGGTTAGGTTAGGTTGGGTTAGTTAGGTAAGTTAGGTTTATACTGACTTCTCTTGTTAGTGCTTAATACACACACACACACACACACACACACACACACACACACACAGGATATACTAAGCAGTGGGAACACCATTTATGCTATTTCAATGTATTTTTTTTTTCTTCGGGATAAATTGTCAATGTATTGTTGTCATCTACCTGGGAGGGAAATTAACTCCAGGTGGGTCATTTTGGGTGCGGAAGATGGTGTCGTCCCCAGGTCCAGTTTTCTCACAGTACGGCAGATTGGTTCTTGATAGTCGTGGAGGGAGGGGAGATAAGGAGGGGGCAGTTCTGATGGGTTATGATGAGTTCTGTTGATAAATGGATGGGGGGCAGTTCTGATGGGATATGATGAGTTCTGTTGATAAATGGATGGGGAGGAGGCAGTTCTGATGGGATATGATGAGTTCTGTTGATAAAATGATGGAAAGTTTATGAGGATGGGGAGTTTATGAGGATGGGAAGTGTATGAGGATGGGAAGGGTATGAGGATGGGGAGTTTATGAGGATGGGGAAGGTAGTTGTCGTTGTATGAGATAGGTTTGTCGTTTTAAAGGATGAAGGTTAAGGTTGAGAGGGATTGTGGTTGTTAGGATGTTGAGGAAGCTGTGAGGATGGAGAAGTGTGTTGAGGACTGTGGTTGTAGGAAGCTGTGGTTGTAGGAAGTTCTTGATGAGGAAAGCTGTGGATGTAGGAAAGCTGTGGTTGTAGGAAGTGTGGTTGTAGGAAGCTGTGGTTGTAGGAAGATGTGGTTGAGGATGGAATTGTTGAGGATGTGAGTTGTAGGATGCTGTTGTAGGAAGCTTTGATGTAGGATGCTTTGTTGTAGGAAGCTTGTTGTAGGATGCTCCTGCGTGTGGAAGCTTATGGCATGGAAGTTTGTTGTAGGATGCTTTGTTGTAGGAAGCTGTGGTTGTAGGATGCTGTGGTTGTAGGAAGCTGTGGTTGTAGGATGCTCTTGTTGTAGGAAGCTCTTGATGTAGGATACTCTTGTTGTAGGAGCTCTTGTTGTAGGATCTCTGCTGAGGAAGCTGTGGCTGTAGGAAGCTCTTGTTGTAGGATGCCTTGTTGTAGGAAGCTGTGGTTGTAGGATGCTCTTGTTGTAGGATGCTCTTGTTGTAGGAAGCTCTTGTTGTAGGACGCCCTGCTGTAGGAAGCTGTGGTTGTAGGAAGCTCTTGTTGTAGGATGCTGTGGTTGTAGGAAGCTGTGGTTGTAGGACGCTGTGGTTGTAGGAAGCTGTGGTTGTGGGACGCTCTTGTTGTAGGGACGCTGTGGTTGTAGGATGCTGTGGTTGTTGGAAGCTGTTGTAGGAAGCTGTGGTTGTAGGAAGCTGTGGTTGTAGGAAGCTGTGGTTGTAGGAAGCTGTGGTTGTAGGACGCTGTGGTTGTAGGACGCTGTGGTTGTAGGGACGCTGGGTTGTGGAGAAGCTGTGGTGACGCTGTGTGGTTGTGGGACGCTGTGGTTGCAGGACGCTGTGGTTGTAGGACGCTGTGGTTGTAGGACGCTGTGGTTGTAGGACGCTGTGGTTGTAGGACGCTGTGGTTGGGGACGCTGTGGTTGTACGCTGTGGTTGTAGGAAGCTGTGGTTGTGGGAAGCTGTGGTTGCAGGAAGCTGTGGTTGTAGGACGCTGTGGTTGTAGGAAGCTGTGCTGTGTTGTAGGGACGCTGTGGTTGTAGGAAGCTGTGGTTGCTGTGGTTGTAGGAAGGTGGTTGTAGGACGCTGTGGTTGTAGGAAGCTGTGGTTGTAGGAAGCTGTGGTTGGTGGGAAGCTGTGGTTGTAGGAAGCTGTGATTGTAGGACGCTGTGGTTGTAGGAAGTGTGGTTGTAGGGAAGCTGTGGTTGTAGGAAGCTGTGGTTGTAGGGACGCTGCTGTGGTTGTAGGACGCTGTGGTTGTAGGAAGCTGTGGTTGTAGGAAGCTGTGGTTGTAGGAAGCATGTATACGTGATATAATAAACACACGTACTGTTTGTTTATTTACGCTTATGACTCAACACAGATCGCGATACCTTGTCTGTGTATTACTGTATATGATGGTGAAAATTGACTCTGCACACACACACATACACACACACACACACACACACACACACACACACGTAAACAATACAATCCAACGTTATGATGAAACTGCCACAGAGGAAATTGCGGATTGATAATTTTCTCAAAGATGAGAAATTCCTGATATATGAAAGTTTTTGGTGGTTGTGAGGTAAACTCTCTCAACTTCATGTAATATATATATATATATTCTTTTCATATAGCGCGTGAACAATGTTACCAGGTAAAACGGAGAGAGACCTGTGGTGATAATTACTACCAACAAGTGCTGCTGGTGTGGGTAATGCTTACTCCCCCCCTAGCTCCCCACCCAGTAACCGTGTGTGTATGTTTTTCTGTTAGTGGTTTGAATGTACTGTGTGTGTGTGTGTGTGTGTGTGTGTGTAATAATAATAATAATAATAATAAACGGTTTATTGAAAAAGCTCTGCAGTCCGAAGGCTGAAAATATACATTGGACATACAGTAAATGACTTATTACATACATTGGTGGTTTAACAAAAGCCTTCATTAGAGAAAGGTGAAGGAACATACAGTGAACATACAGATTAATGTTTACACACGTGTGTGGGTGTGTGTGTGTTTTGTGTGTGTGTGTGTGTGTGTGTGTGTGTGTATCAACGTTCTTAAAACATTAAAAAAAGAAACCACACGAAACTGAATGCCCTTAACACACACACACACACACACACACACACACACTTTAAAATTGCTTAACAGTCTTCAACGTGTCAACTATTTTTCTTTTTTAGGGGTGAAATTCTCGCCTTTAGTCCCCAGAAATTGTCGGGGTGAGAGCAAGGGCCAAGGGTGGGAGGGGGGGTGAGAAGGAAGGCCAAGTGAGGGAGGGAGGGGGGATAAATACCTCCGGACTCCCTTTCCCTCTCTGTTGTTATTCTAGGTGTTCGTCATGGCGGGTTTTATTTTTATTTCTTATCTATTCATTACTCTTTCCAACTACCTTTATATCTATCACCCACTTCTCTTTACCTGTCTGTCGGTCTGTCGGTCTGTGTGTCTGTCGGTCTGTCGGTCTGTCGGTCTGTGTGTCTGTCGGTCTGTCGGTCTTGCTCCTGTTTGTACCATATATTATTATTATTATTATTATTATTATTATTATCTCCAGCACAGAATTTCTCTCCTTCCCATCAGTCATATAGCCCAAGACCTCTCAACAAGGCAGTTAGAGGTCACGTGCGGGGGCAGCTGACCTCACACAAGCTCTCAGGTCAAATAGACACAGTTGCCATTTCGCGCTGATTAAGGAGATACTAAAATTCCCTATCGTAAAAGATGGCTTTCATATTACCATAAACAGGTATGATACTGGGGCTAATTACCTGTACTTGGAGCCATAATTATAAACATAGTATTGTGTTTGAATATATATTATGTTGTATAGTCAGAAACTTATTATATTTTGTAGTTTATGATTATTATTTATTTTATGGTAGTTGGCAACTGCCCTACAGCTGGTGGAGGAAAGTGGTTTTGGCGGCATTATTGAAATAAAGGATCCAGTCCGGCAGCTGTCGTGGTGGCCATTGAGGGTTGAAGCCTATTGTCTAAATGACTTATTGGAGAGATCCATCAGAATTTGCCTCTCTGGAACCCTTGTTGCTGGTGTATCTGTGTTAAGACTTAGTTTGAAAAGCATTAATATAACAAAAACTGAGGCACATAATTTAATGTATATTTGTGTGCACAGAAAGTAAAGGAGTGGAAATATTCGCTGTAATTCATAGTCATTCATTATTCCGCCTTTAAGTTTAGCTTTGACTCAAGAATGAAATGGCGCGATTTCTTATTTGTCCGACGAGCCCCGTGAGTGATTTGTTTACAAAGGGATAAAAGGCTAGGCGGGGGGCTTGGAAAAACGATCCACACCTCTTTGGTGGTCGCTGTGGGGCGTCGGGCACCCCTAAGACGGAGGGTTGAGTCGGCAGCGGGGGATCCAAGTTGTTCTTCCCGATGCGATTTTGTTTGGTCAGGCATATGTGATTTTTAGTTTATTACGTGTTTGTATTTGCATTTCATAATATTAAAGATCATTTTTTCTCATTGAATTTTGTTTTCTATTCTTGCTTTAAAGATTTATAGTAAGGAATTTAATGTAATAATATTTGTGGTAAAGGATGTGAGAAGACTGTAAAATATAAAGTTTTAGATTATAAAAGATATTATTAAGGAGAAAGTGGCGTCAAAGCAAAAGAAAACGAAATAACGATTCTCTCTCTCTCTCTCTCTCTCTCTCTCTCTCTCTCTCTCTCTCTCTCTCTCTCTCTCTCTCTCAGCATCGCAGAAATTTTTTTAAAATTTATTTAAGAGGAATGAAACAACATATAACCGCTTTAATTAATTCCCACAAGTAAATCTGCACGACCTGTTTGTCATCAGGCCTTGAGAAGAATTCCTGAGTCCCTAACTCCCAGACCGCCTTGTATAATAATCCCAGCGTGATGTCATGTAATCCCAGCGTGGCGTCACTCCCCGGGATGTTGGGAGGAGGGTAAACAGAGGGAAGGGTTAGAGGGGAAGAAGAAAAGATAACTGGAAAGAATGGTGATGTATATTGAGAAGAGGGACGAAGGAGAATTAGATGAATAAGACGTGGGGGAATATTCTAAGGATGATGAAAATTAGGAGGAATTTAATAAGGAAGAGGGAGACATGGATAAATTTAATATGGCATGCGAAACAAAGGGAACAGAGAGATGAAAATGAAACAGAAGGAATATGGAACAAAATGATAAATGGTTACGAACTTTTGAATAGGGCCTAAACAGAATGAATGAAAATGACAAGACGAAGAAAAACAAGAGAAATGCAGGACAAAATTAGCGTGTGTGTGTGTGTGTGTGTGTGTGTGTAGGGAAGGTTGGATGGTGTACATATGGTTACCTCTCATCTACGTGTGCTATACATATCCTTATACACATATACATACATGTGTAGTCATATACATACTGTACATACACAGACACGCCTACACTTACAAACCTTCATCCATCACCTCACAGCCAGCCAGCCAGCCAGCCCTCCCCACACACCACCACTCACCCCCTTTCAACACACACTCACTTCACACCGCCAACACCACCACCATACACCTCACCCATTTCACCACACATTTCACTCCTTCACCACATAACTACCCACCACATCCCCATCCAGACCACCACACACCCCCCTCCCCTCCACTACACACCCCCCTCCCCTCCACCCCACCTCACCATACCGCCTCCACCACAAACACACAATAGAAAGATACTTCATTTCCGCATTACTCCGGGAAAGTGTGCTTAAGAGCCCCACCACATGATCGACTGGTGCTCAATTGGCGAGGTCTGAGCCATTGTGTTATTGTGTGGGTCTGAAACACTGGCCGCTGGCGCTACTGAAGGAGGTGGTGACGAGGTGGTGAGAGAAAGCTAGTGTCGGAGGGAGGAACTATTTGTAGGAGGCCTTGTCGTTGAGATCATGATAAGTGTGATACTGGTGATGAGAGTCTCTCTCTCTCACCCTCCTCCTCCTCCTCCTCCTCCTCCTCCTCCTCCTCCTCCTCCTCCTCCTCCTCCTTCCTTCTCACACTCCCTCCTCCCTCCCTGCTCTTCCCACCTTTTCCAGCTGTACAAACTCTGTCTTTAAGAGCTTACGGGAAGACTGGTGGCTGGGTGGTGGCCCTTCTGTTGTCTGCCGTCCACCCGCCTCCCTGTCAATATTATTGTTACCTTGTTGACTCCTGCCCGTCTGTTTGTCTGCTGAGAGAGAGAGAGAGAGAGAGAGAGAGAGAGAGAGGCTGTAAATGGGGTAAAGCATATCCTAGTACAACTTTATGTGTGAATATACTGTATATATAAATGCTTACGTGTGTGTGTGTGTGTGTGTGTGTGTGTGTGTGTGTGTGTGTGTGTGTGTGTGTCCATCCATTCCCATTTTATATTTAAATCATTTCAACACCACACATCCCAAACACACTACCGCGACCTGGTTCACCTAGGAATCTTTTATCTAACCTGACCTGACTTGACCTAACCTTCATGCCTGACCTCCCCTGCTGCTGTTAGAGATCACGTGGTTAAAGGAAGAGTCACCTACTTTTAACTTCCAGGGACTACCAAACTGATCAACTCGAAACAGTGAAACATGATATACCTTGGCTCAGCTGGCTTCATCTGACCTGACCTGTTTTCCTAACCTCAGAGATCACCTGGCTTGAAGGGAAGGTCAACTGGCTTCACTGAAATCATTGAACCGATTATTTTGAAACTTTTGAAAATGTGCTCTCTCAACAACCAGGTGAGGCTCACAGAGGGTTCACCCCGGCCTCAGGTTCCATTATGGTCCCATTGTTAACAACCAGGTGAGGCTCACAGAGGGTTCACCCCGGCCTCAGGTTCCATTATGGTCCCATTGTTAGCTAGACCTCGGGAAGACTGTGGGAGCCTCACTCACTGTCGCCTCCACTAAACGGGAACTTTACTTTTAAGTTTTATTTATTTACGTTTTTATTGTTTTAATTTTATTTTTTATTTATTTATATTATTTTTTTTACGTATTTTATATTGATTTTATTTATACATTTAGTTATAGTTTTTTATTGTTTTTATTCTAGTGTTAATAATTCATTGTACCTTTTTACGATATCAGTTTGTATTTTATTTTAATTGTGAATTTAATTGACGTTTCATTTTTCATCTTTTTTATTTTAAATTTATGATATTTTATTTTTATTTTTTTTATTTCAATTATGATTTAATGTTTAATATCAGTTGTGATAATTTTTCAGATTTTTATGTGAATGTGATATTAGTTTTGACCTTCATGTGTGTGTGTGTGTGTGTGTGTGTGTGTGTGTAGGGGTAGGTTGAACAGCGTAGTAGCAGACGGTCAGCGAAGCCCCACTATCCTCATCCTGGGTTAGGGAGGGAGTGAAGGGAGAGAGTGAGGGATAGAGTGAGTAAATGATAGTGGGGATGGAATAGGTGAAATAATCTGGGGTGCCTAATCTTCAGGTGATCCTTTATTATTCTGCTAATCCTGTTTTAATCCTGACAATGGCCAGCTCGTAAACAAAGGTTGACCCAGGCAGGATATTACGAGTAATTTATTGACCTACAGAAGGTAGTTTCCCCAGGTACTGTACACTGAGGTCAACACAGGTGAGAAGTTGGTCATATTTCACCATTTCAAGATGTTTTTCGTTTTTATGTCATATAGAGATTAAAAGGCACTTATGTGTGTGTGTGTGTGTGTGTGTGTGTTGGAAGGTGGAGGAAGGGGAGGAGGAGGAGGAGAGGGTTGAGGGGAAGTACCTGGAGGAGCAGCGAGAGTGAATTGGCATTTAAGGTATTAGTAACACCTGGTTTGCAAGACATGCCGAGTTCTCGTGTTCAGCCTCTCTACTGAACACCTGATCCACCTTCAAACTTTTCCTTACACCTAATAGTTCTCAAGCAGATGTTCTTTGTACTGTTTTATAGGCGCTGATAGATAAGGATAAGACACGGGAGGTGATAAGATAACGTTTGGATTATTGTCTTGAGAGTTTGAGTTAAAGAGGTCGGGAAGGACAAACAGGTGAGAAGCGTCGCGAGCCTCCTTGATGAGATGAGGTGCCAGTTGGGGAATTGTCATCGTATTTTATTTTTCATCCTTAGCGGCAACTTTCAGGTGTTTACGAAAAATTCTCCACCAACTTTCTTTTGCGAGGTGATTTGAGGTTTAATTTCAAGGTGGGAATTGTGTTAAGAGTTAATAAAGGTTTTAATACAGCGACAGGTGGTGGTGGCAACCCTCACACCTGGCTACCCGTAATTACGACGGTGCACGTGCGCATACGCATAATTCCCGCCAATTCTATACTTACCGCTTTTTCTAAATACAGAGAAAGTACTAAAACTATATAAAGTAAATATATCTGATATATAATAAAGACGCATGGATGTTAATCGTCTATAAGGCTGCAACAGGACGATAATTGTCATAATGTAATATAGAGAGTAAAATAATTATACAACTTTATGGAATTATATATACGGACACTATGGTAAGGTTTGTGATTATAGTCTCAGTGTTGGGAGTTAAAACATTGCTATAATAAGTTTTGAGAGGTTGCTTGTATAGAAACTCAAAAACAGGAAGTACAACAACATTAATGCAGGTAATTGTAAACATTCAGCTAAAAAAACACACAGGCATTTACAAACATTAAACTGTAAAAAAAAATATGCAGACATTTACAAACATTCAACTCTGTAAAAATAAAACATACAAACAGACATTAAACTGTAAAAAACATACATAGACATTTACAAACATTCAACACTAAAAATTAAAAAAAAAACATTCTCACTACTCGCCTCATTACCGTCAATCTTTATACTGTACGTCACGTCATCACACCTTAATGAGTGTAATAATAGCTTCAGTGACAGAGATGATAACACGTCCTTATAATGAATGAAATTATCTACAGGGAAAGCGAAAAACCTTATATAATGAATGAAATTTTCACCACGTACAGCTGGAAACGTGATATAATGAATGTAATTGTCTCCAGGTATAATGAAAACGTTATATTATGAATGAAATTACCTCCAGGTATAGTGAAAACGTTATATTATGAATGAAATTATCACCAGGTAGAGAAACGTACATATATTTAGTCTCTTATGAATTACAAACTATTTCACGTAAAAAGTAAACATTGGATCTAAAATTATTATCCCCGGGGGCTAATGTTAACGCGTGTGCTGTCAGGGTTAATGTTATAGTGAATGTTTTTAATGACAGCCATAAGACATAGACGGGAAGGGAAGAATAATGGACATTTGGTAAGATTTGGGTGAGTTCCTACATGTCTTGTGTGGCTGACTGACGCAAGTTGATAGTCATTTATTTTTCTTGTCTCGTGAGTCATAACTTACGAATATCTTTTATATGTCTTAATTTAATGTTTTCTATATCTGATTGATTAGTATATTTCTTCTTCTATTTTTTTCTCGTAAGTTATATATCAAAATTATATATCTAAGGTGCGTCTGGCAGCTCCATAGACGTCGTAATTGAGTCATTAATCCACTGACTCACTGAGAGAGTATTTCCACCCTCCGCCACAATATGTTATACTGTTTTTAAGATATAAAGAGAAACTCGCTGTTCCTCTATAATCTTCCCCAAACCAGAGTTATAATGTAGTGGTATAATCCGGTAGTTTAGGTAATTATTGTACTCTGGTCCCGTTTGTGAGTGCTGCTTTTTGGGGGGAGTTTTTTTTGTAAGTTTGTTTGTATGTTTGTGTGTTTGTATGGGATTGAGAGGCTGGTGTTTGTTTTATTTTGTATTATATATATTAATAGACATATATGAACATGCAGTGCCCCCTAAACACACACACACACACACACACCAGCTGTTCCCAATCAAGAGGCACATTTAAGAGGATCTGGGCGAGGCAGGTGGTGGCGGCAACGGGTGGTCACTGGTTCCCTCCATCCCCCCTCCCTCCCCCCCACCATCCCCCCCCACCTCTCCCTTTCCCCGGATGTCCCACGTGTCCAGTTGAAGCCTTTGAGGACTTGGGGGATGGGAGAGGAGGAGGGGGGATGGGGGAGGGGGTTAAGGAAGAGAGAGGGAGGGAGTGAGTTAGAGAGAGGGGCAGTGAGGGAGGGAAGGTCAAGGGAGAGGTGGAAGGAGGAGGGATAAGGGGTCAAGGGAGATGGGATGGGAGGGAGGGTAAGTCAAAGGAGAGCTGGAGGGAGGATCAAGGGAGGGAGTAGGTTACGTGAGAGGAAAAGGGAGGAAAGTACGAGAGAGAGGTGGTTGAAGGGAGTATATAGAAGAGGTGGATGAAGGGAGTACATGGAAGAGGTGGATGAAGGGAGTACATGGGAAAGGTGGATGAAGGGAGTATATGGGAGAGGAAAAGGAAGAAGTAGAAGAGAGAGAAGAACAAGGGAGGAGACGGATACCGAGTGTTTAGAGAACTACTTGGGTAAATAGATGGATAAAAGAGAAACAGAGAAGAAGAAGAAGATAAAGGAGGCGGATAGGAAGGAAGGATGATAGCTAAGGACAAAATTAAAGTGAGAATAGAGAAATAATAAAAATGGATTACTATCAATGTTGGGTTGAAATCACCATCACCGCCTCTCTTATCTTTCCATGTATCTCTCATATTACTGTATATCAGTATACCAAACCACTTACTGACGGTAAAATTTCCAAATCACTTGTGTAAGCCTTTAATAAACATCTAAATATATTCCTTATTCACCTGGAACAGAATTTTGTACTTTAATGTCCAAGTTACTTATGTAATCATGTAATACGCAAGCATGTGACGTGAAAATTACTGACCCTTCCATCACGACGAAACTAATTCGATGAAGCCATTACCGTGAGAACCAAATCGAACACGTTGTTTACTTATGACCGCCGCCGACCTAACCTAACCTAACCTAACCACAAACTAGATTTTTTTTTTGTCACAACAGTTGTTTTTACCTGATGATATAAGATTTATTTACCAGTTTCTAAGAATTATTCTCCACCTGGAATATAATTTAAGGTGAGGAAGACATAACTGTTAGGGGTAATTATAGTGTAGGGGAAGTTAATGATGGCTCAGGAGACGTTAGGAAGTTGACGTATGGTGTGTGTGTGTGTGTGTGTGTGTGCGCGTGTGTGTGTGTGTGTAGGAATTAAAAACGTACTATACATTTCTAACTGTTTACCCATCTGTCTATCTATCTACTGAGGTAGGGAGGTGCGGTAGTATGGGTGCTGAAGTAGGGAAGTGCATTAATGTGAGGATGAGGTAGGGAGGTGCGGCAGGGTGAGGTTGAAATGGGGAGGTGTGGTAATGTGAACTTGACGTAGGGAGGTGCGGCAGGATGGGGTTGTGGTAGTGGGGTGCGGTAATGTGAGGTTGGGTTGCTGCGTTATGCTATATATATGAGGGATGTAACAGGTGTGGCCGCTGGTAATGTCACCTCCACCTGGCCTCTATCCACTTGATCGGTCCTTACAGCCAGTCCATATCCACCTGGCCTCTATCCACTTGGTCGGTCTTTATAGCCAGTCCACATCCACATGGTTGGTCCACTGCCATGTTCAACAGGCTGGTGGCGTGGTCTTATAGTTGGTGGTGGAGCGTGCCGTTATGTGACTCTCTCTCTCTCTCAAAACCACTAGTATTGCCCTATGTCCGTCATATGTAATTATAATCCCTAATTAACGTGACTGAGAGTTAATTATGCTCATTAATTTTAGTTCTGGATGTGTATATTTCATTCACCAAACTAATTTCCGGTTTGGAATGGCGTTGATGAATACGGTTTGTGTTGCAGTGTGTGTTAAATACGGGTTATGAAGCAGTGTGTTAAATATGATTTTTGATGCAATGTGTTGAATACGGGTTGTGATGCCGTGTCGGGTATGTCGTAAATACGGGTTGTGATGGAATCTGTTTTATTACGGTCTGTGATATAGTGTATGTGTTGGATGAATGCGGGTTGTTTTGCAGTGTGTCGTAAATACGGTTTATGGTGCAGTGTTTAGCCTACCAGAGCTCCCCACGCCAACAGTACAGCTAGACTGGAGGGGTCAGTACCTCGACGGTGTAACATGAGGACTGAAAGAGCTGTGGTGTTCATACTGAGTAAACACATTTACTAAGACGTCCCCCAAAGAGCTGCTATGTTGTAGAGGTCACAAAGGTTGAAGGTCAAAGGAGTAATTCGTAAAATAAAATCCGTCAACAAGAATATGGTGACACATTACTCAAGTGGAAATTTAGTTCAATTATCTGAGTATTTTTTTTTTTACACGTGTACATTTCTCTTATATGATATCCTTTGAGATACAGGACCTTACTGTAGAAGATCTAGAAATATAATGTAGGAGATTTGAGACACATAGAATGAAGGAACATCCTGTAGAAGATACTAGGAACTTCCTGTCGCAAGTCGGTGGACGCGGAAGTGACGGACGGAGGGGAACGTCCCAGCGGACATGGGGCCTCTTCTCCTCTGTCGTTCCCACACATTTCCACTGTTCCCACTGCCTTTATGCGCATTGGAATTGACGTTGAAACGGAGGTCTGGTCTGTGGTGGTTATGAGAGGGGTGAGGAGGGCTGGGGGTGGCTAGGGGATGGGAGAGGGAGGGTGGGAGAGGGGTGGTAAGAGGAGGTAGGACAGGTACTAGTAGGAGGAGATGGGACCTGGGGGTAGGGAGGCGTAATGAGATAGGGAGGTTATGGGGGGAGTATTAGGAGGGAAAGAGCAGAGGAGGAGGTAAGGCAGGCAGGGAGAATGGGTGTGAGTGTGTGTTTGTGTGTGGATGACAGAGGCATAGTATATATATTTTGCTGAAAACGTGTTATCTCTCTCTCTCTCTCTCTCTCTCTCTCTCTCTTGCTTCACACACCCTTCACCCTCACTCAGACCCACAACCGGTTCACTCAACAGACTGTCGACAGAGGTACTGTACTTTTGATCTTGTCGTCCACCCTAGATGTGTATATGTTGGCTTGTGTGTGTGTGTGTATGTGTGTGTGTGTGTGTGTGTGCGCTAACAAGTTAATTCAAGTGATATTCGTGGATGATATGACAACAAGACTCCCGTGTGACAGGCGTCGGAAAGAAGGTTCCTCTATAATATGACAGTCGAGCGCCCGTGATTGGCTGTTGCGGTCTCCTCATGACTGTGCAGTTCGCCAGTCGATCTATACAGTTCGTCCATTTACCTGTGATTGACTCAGAGACACAAGAGATGTCCTCAGCCATTGTCATTGTCTCGGCCATCTGAGCAGCCATAATCGTTGCCTCATCCATCCTAGCAGCTTTCGGTCATATCCTTAGCCATCCTAACAATATATACTCGATGTCTCAGCATATACCACCCACAGTAACAACCCTCACCTCAACACCCACAGCATTTTTTTTAACCCAACATTCCCAGCGGCCACAATATGAGACTAACTGCAACAAAACTCGTATTCACAGCGAGTTAATCTGCAATCTCACCAGTAGACTCAGGGTAATTTTCTGCTGGTAGAGTTCCTAAGGATGGGAAGTTGGGGCCCCCAATGATCCGCGTCTCCCATTGTTATGAATGTTTGTTGATGTTATGGTTGTAATTTTCTTGTTGTGGTTTGTTTTTGTTATTGATATTAAGGATGGTGAGGTATGTAGTGTTTTGTTTGTTTGTTTGTTTGTTTGTTTGTTAAGTTAGAGGTTTATTTAGTTTGGATTGATGGAATGATACTTGGAGATTTTTATAACCCTTCGTCAATGTCCTTTTCTTATTCATTGGCTAAACAGTTTTCAGTGAATTAAAGACAAAATCACTTCCAGAATCGTAAATTATTCTTAGCTGATAATTTACCGCAAAACACAACAATTATTTACAAAATCAACTCTTGGAATCTACACCCTTTCTTACTCGTCAACTTCCAGCAAAACACATTAATGATTTACAAAAAAAAAACACTTATAAAACATAAAACTCATTATATTAACATCTACAAGTAACATTTAAACACAATAGAGAACAACACACAGTATATCGTTGACGACAATAAAACACTGACCAAAAACAAGACAAAAACACGAGGTTAGTTTTATCCATCTCTTCGCTTCCCTCGTTACCCTCACCAGACTCTGAGGTTATAAGGACCTTTATCCACCTTCCTCCACAACCCACCAGTTAAAACCTCTAATAATGGGTGTCATAGAGTTCATTTTGGGTTTGTTGAGAGCCACCACATCCGGGTAACTCATGCTCGACTGGTGATGCTGAGAACGCTACTGAAACAAAGTGAATTCGGAGGTCTTGTTGTGGTTGACTGTGTGTGTGTGTGTGTGTGTGTGTGTGTGTGTGTGTGTGTGTGTGCGGGTGTGTGTGTGTGTTCGTTAAGTAAGACACGTCTACTGCAAACCTGTATAGTTCTGCTCGCTACATACGCTCCCCTTCCGTATCCTATCCTACCCCCAAGGCGACGTAAATGTGTGGTGTGTCATCGTTAAGTATAGTGTAAATTACGTATGTGCGTGTGGGTGTAGTTATGTAGCCAATAAGTAGACCTTAAGTACTTTAGTCTGTAGTTTGTTAAGGAGCTGTAGTACATTATTTATTTTGTTAAGTAGGAATAACATATAACACTCCCTCTCATTACTAGGATGGAGTGTTTGCTACTTCAACCTCGAGTACCAGGGAGTATACGCCACCCAGAGTATCATCAGTGGAGGCTCAGATATCCACTACTTGGAGGTGGCGATCGAGGCTGACTCCATCCCTATCTGGGGGAACTGCCACCGGCGCCTTGGTAACAACGTCATCCTCTACGACACGTGAGTACCAGTGTTCGAGGTTTATTCTTTTGGCTTTGAGGTTAAGAGTTTTGACTGATTTAGGGATTGGAGGAGGTTTTGAGATTTACTTTTTGAAGGTTCAAGTTTAAGTTTAAAGGATTCGGGGTTCATTTTGTGGGCTTCATATTAATTTTAGAGGTTCGAGGTTCATTTTAGAGGTTCAGGATTCATTTTAGATGTTCAAGATTTACTTTAGAGGCTCAAGGTTCATTTTAGGTGATCTAAATGTTCAATTTTAGCAGATCGAGGTTCCTTTTCTAGTGATCCTGGAACTGTAGGACAGGTTTGAGGCTCAGTTTAGGATCTTTGGGGGAGATTCATGGTTTATTTAAGGGTTCAGGGTTCTAAATTAAAGACTACGTATTGAAAATCTATACCAAATATTTAATCCTGTATTCAAAATCTCTATTTAAGTGTATCTACCTATTCCTAAAAACGACCTACCTCTACTTAAAAAAACCACCTATCTCTACCTAAAAGCCATACCTACCTAAAACTATCTGCTTCTACCTAAAAGATATATACTTATCTGTCTCTCCCTCTATCTAACCCCAGGACGGGAGGAACCGACTGTGTACGTTGCTTCCACCTGGAGTTCCGTTCGCGACACATCCTGGAGGTGCACAACGAAGGGCTGGGCAAGTGCTACACGAACGAGGAGGCTGCCTTACAGACCTGCCCTACTCTCGACGATATCCGCAACAGGCAAACTCGCGAAATCATGTTGTACAGTGAGTAACAGACTAGTGATTTGTGATAACTTGTCGAGGAGTATTTGATGTTTTGAGGTGTCGTGGTGGATGTTTGAGTTATTAAGTTGTCATTGGGGTAGAGTTAGCATGTTTGAGATTTCAGATACGAATGGACGATTGACCTGTTCGGGTTTCAGAGATCTTCACAGACATACGGTAAGAGTGTTGGGGATATACATAGGGATTGTAAAGCCTATTTTTAAGTTTCGTATAATTATAATTAAAGCTACTTAGGGTTCACGGGTGTATTTTAAAACATCTTTGAAGATTCATAGTAAGCTCACACAGATCTAATAGGGTTCACAGACTTCACAGAGTTCTAAAACGAATCACAGACACACCACAAAGTTCTAAGAGGTTCACAGATAAGCCATTAAAGGTCTTTGAACCTCGTAGACTTAGTAAAAAGGTATATTAACTCCACAAACTTACCACAGAGGTCATTAAGCCTTTAGGTCATACGGTGTTGTGACGGTGAGACTCGTGGTGGATGTGAAGGAATCCTCAGCTAAGTGACCCTTGGTGTAAACTATTTATATATAATTCCACACAAAGAGAAAAAAAAAAAAACAGTAAATATTTCAGATAATTGATTCTCTGTGTTTATTATTTGTATTTATTGTCTCTATTCCTCTCTCTTACACTTTGGTATGGGTTGAGTCAAAGGGTACAGAACCTTATGAAAGAGGGGGGGGGAGGGATGATAGGTAAGTAGTGTGTTGCAATATAAGTGTAGAAAGCGACAGGAATGGGCTGAATCATCCAGATAGATAAACACACACACACACACACACACACACACACACACACACACACACACACACTCACACACACACACACACACACACACACACACACACACACACACACACACACACACACACACACACACACCCTTCGGCAGTATACAAAATGGAGTGTTAAATACCAAGACTTATCTGTGTAGGAAGAAATACTTAACAATATCTTAATAAAGACTATTGGAGTAGAACCACAGGGAGAATATCCACACTAGAGAGACCAGCCCTGACTAGATATCGCCCAATGTCTCCTTTTTTTTCCCTCTTAGAGACTGTCTCAATCTTAAAGAGACTCCAGTTATATATCTCTGTCTCTCTTCTTTCTTACTCCCTCGCATAGATCTTTTTACCTAAGAAATTGCAATTATCTCACTCTCTCTCTCTCTCTCTCTCTCTCACTTAACTTTTTATCTCTATCTCTCACCTTGTAGAGACGGCGACGAACGAGGGCCAGCCACTTGACCCCGTGTACTGCCCTGTTGACGGCCGCTACCACATCACCTACAACATCAACGACGGGCTGGAGAGTGCGACCGAATGCCCTGAGCCCTCCTCCACCCTGGCTAACTGTCCTCGAGGCAACACCTTCACCATGAACTTCCACAGATGCAAATTCGGCGATTTTTGTGAGTGTTTGAAGATCTTAAGTGTATTCCTGTATTATTTTTCGTGTTGTTTGAGTTTCCCCTCTACTTTTAATCACGCTGTTTTCTGTTGAAGTTGGTTATTGGTAAACAAAATTAGTTTTTTTTCTAATTATCTCAGAATTTTTGCCTGTTTACGTGTTTATAATTCATTTGTCTGTTGCTTTACAGTTTTTTGTGATTTTCTGTCTGAATAATCGTAGTTTTTTATTATTTGTATGTGATTTTATTCTGTTTGTTGTTTATATATGAGTGAGTCGACTTTAAATCACTGGTAGACGAGTCGACTTGGAATCACTGCTACACGAGTCAATTCACGACCATAAACATCGCGGTTATCACACAAGATCACAAGATGTCAACCAAAGACTCGCACAGTATAAACAAAGACCTCGTAGTTATAACAAGACTCAAGACTCACACGTTATCTTAAAATGACAAAGATATTAAGAACTTGCTACAGGAGATATAAACAAAAGACTACAAGAGATATTAACAAAAGACTACAAGATATATAAACAAAAGACTACAAGAGATATTAACAAAAGACTATACAAAAAATATCAACAATAGACAACAAGATATAAACAAAAGACTACAAGATAATAAACAAAAGACTACAAGAGATATAAACAAAGACTACAAGATATATAAACAAAGACTACAAGATATATAAAACAAAAGACTACAAGAGATATAAACAAAAGACTACAAGAGATATAAACAAAGACTAAGAGATATAAACAAAAGACTACAAGATATAAACAAAAGACTACAGGAGATATTAACAAAAGACGACAAGATATAAAAAAAAAGACTACAGGAGATATAAACAAAAGACTACAAGATATATAAACAAAAGACTACAAGAGATATTAACAAAAGACTACAAGAGATATAAACAAAGACTACAAGATATATAAACAAAGACTACAAGATATATAAACAAAAGACTACAAGATATATAAACAAAAGACTACAAGAGATATAAACAAGAGAATACAAGATATATAAACAAGAGAATACAAGAGATATTAACAAAGACTACAAGAGATATAAACAAAAGACTACAAGAGATATAAACAAAAGACTACAAGAGATATAAACAAAAGACTACAAGATATATAAACAAAAGACTACAAGATATATAAACAAAAGACTACAAGATATATAAACAAAAGACTACAAGATATATAAACAAAAGACTACAAGAGATATAAAAAAAAGACTACAAGATATATAAACAAAAGACTACAAGAGATATAAACAAAAGACTACAAGAGATATAAACAAAAGACTACAAGATATATTAACAAAAGACTACAAGATATTAACAAAAGACTACAAGAGATATTAACAAAAGACTACAAGAGATATAAACAAAGACTACAAGATATATAAACAAAGACTACAAGATACATAAACAAAAGAATACAAGATATATAAACAAAGACTACAAGAGATATAAACAAGAGACTACAAGAGATATAAACAAGAGACTACAAGAGATATAAACAAAAGACTACAGGAGATATAAAAAAAAAAGGAGATATAAACAAAAGACTACAAGAGATATAAACAAGAGAATACAAGATATATAAACAAGAGAATACAAAGATATTAAGAACTTGCTACAGGAGATATAAACAAAAGACTACAAGAGATATAAGCAAAAGACTACAAGAGATATTAACAAAAGACTACAAGAGATATTAACAAAAGACTACAAGAGATATAAACAAAAGACTACAAGAGATATAAACAAAAGACTACAAGAGATATAAACAAAAGACTACAAGAGATATAAACAAAAGACTACAAGATATATAAACAAAAGACTACAAGAGATATAAACAAAAGACTACAAGATATATAAACAAAAGACTACAAGAGATATAAACAAAAGACTACAAGAGATATAAACAAAAGACTACAAGAGATATTAACAAAAGACTACAAGAGATATAAACAAAAGACTACAAGAGATATAAACAAAAGACTACAAGAGATATTAACAAAAGACTACAAGAGATATTAACAAAAGACTACAAGATATATAAACAAAAGACTACAAGAGATATAAACAAAAGACTAAACAAAAGAAGAGATATAAACAAAAGACTACAAGAGATATTAACAAAAGACTACAAGAGATATAAACAAAAGACTACAAGAGATATAAACAAAAGACTACAAGAGATATAAACAAAAGACTACAAGAGATATAAACAAAAGACTACAAGATATATAAACAAAAGACTACAAGAGATATAAACAAAAGACTACAAGATATATAAACAAAAGACTACAAGAGATATAAACAAAAGACTACAAGAGATATAAACAAAAGACTACAAGAGATATTAACAAAAGACTACAAGAGATATAAACAAAAGACTACAAGAGATATAAACAAAAGACTACAAGAGATATTAAGACTACAAGACTACAAGATATATAAACAAAGAGAATACAAAGATATTAACAAAAGACTATAAGATATAAACAAAAAGAACAGGAGATATTAAAAAGACTATACAAAAAATATCAACAATAGACAACAAAAGCCCTTCTAGTAACCCTCAATTGTCTTGTCCTTCACCGCCCCACGTAATGGCTGACCCAGAACAACGTGGGTTTCACCTCTTCCGCCAACTATTTCGTAAACTTTCGTTGTAATTATCCATCTCCGTCCTGATGTGTAAGTGTGACGTCATATTTAGAGTGATGTGTGTTAGATAGCTTGAGTATGACGTCATAACACTTTGGAATGGTATATGTTAAATGATTTGAGTGTGACGTCAGCCTTGAGTGTGACGTCAGCCTTGAGTGTGACGTCAGCCTTGAGTGTAAAGAAAAAAAAAGTTAGGTTTATAGCGAGGAAAAAGTATAAAGAAATTTACTTTTTTTCACAATTACTGGGAAAAATAATGTGCATGTTTTTTTTCAGAATGTGGTGACTAACACTGATTATTTCTTGTTCATTCTAACTTTTGTGAATAATAAAGATAATTTTTTATTTTTTTCACAATTCTGGGTAAAATTTTAGATTTTAGTAGAATTCTGTGTTAAATTATTCGATTTTTTTCTAAAGAATTTTGTACCATATACGTATTTAGATTTTATTTCACATTATTATTATTATTATTATTATTATTATTATTATTATTATTATTATTATTATTATTGTTACTATCATTATTATTATTACACTACCACTACTACTACTACTACTACTACTACTACTACTACTACTATATTATTGCTATTGTTGTTATTATAATTATTTTTATTCTAACACTCTGCCATACACCCGTACACACACACCGTTATACACATCAAGTCATCGAGTGAATGGTGGTCCTCGAGTGCCTGGCTCGACCTCGCAGTTACTGTTATTGCTCGAGAACATTGTTTTTACCTGGTGGCAAAATACCTGTCATCACTCTACCTTGACACAATCAGCTGACGCCATGACGCGAGTGTGACGGTGCCTTGACGGTGAACTGTGGATCGTAGTGTGACGGTGGTTGACGGCAGTGTGACGGTGGTTGACAGCAGTGTGGCGGTGGTTGATGGCAGTGTGACGGTGGTTGACAGCAGTGTGGCGGTGGTTGATGGCAAATGCACCATAATTAAGCTAACAGTTATCTCCACAGCTAACAGCCAGGCTTTTGACAGCTAAGAAGCTGTCCTGCCCTTGTGCCAACTCACAGCTAAACTCCATCCTAACATCTCAGCTAAACCCATAGTTAAAAAGAGACATACTAAAGCCCCTATTGTAATCTTCTCAACTAAGTTTCACAGCTAACTTCTCATTCTGTTCTCCGGCAGCTAAGAGCTATGAGTGCCTGGGTGACTGGGAGGGCACTGACGGGCAGAGATACCTGGCACTACATGACCCTTCGGCACTGTCCGCGGCTGGCACTGACCCTCCGCCTCCTCGCTTCCGCTGTGCTGTGAGTATTGCCTTATTGACCAGTTCACTCTGAGGGAATAAGGTTCAGAAATAATGAGAAAACTCGAACATTTATTTTTTTCCTGTGTATGTCTGATCTGTTGTCTCTATGTCTTTGCTAAGGTCTTTGTCTGGTCTACAATATACGCCCATAAGACAGCAGATAGTGCTCAAGGGCCGATCCGGAGGGGGTGTCCTTGGGGTCCGGTCCCTCCCTTTTCACCAGAAAATTCCAATACTTTTCCTTTAATGCAGTATTGTACTCAGGCGTTTTTGTATAGTAAAAAGTATTTACTATTGACCTCAGAATATCTCCTAATATACATGGCTTCAAAATGGCCTCAAAATGTCCTGGATCCGCCCCTGGCTGCTAACCCACACCCCCCGCCATAAACACGATCTTTAGCCAGCTATTTATGGGATTTTAATTCATGAATTTAAAGTCATCACTTCAAGAACGAAGAATAGACAAAGCTAACCCACTCTCTCTTCCTTGCTCTCGTAAGGGCGAAATTCACCTCTTACTTAAGGGGATTTTGATACATAAATCAATACTGGCTGTGGTGTGCTTCATGCTTGGGTGATCATTGCATATGTTCCCTCGTCGCTGCTGCCCACAGCTATTTAAACTAAAAAGCATTTCCTGTTTTCTTCCCCTTGGCGTGTTCGATTCCCTGCTGTGCATTCATCCATCTGCCAAAGTAGATAACGAATTGAACAAATATTTAAGTTATTGTTCCTTAGATTACATTTAGAACGGTAATTATAGTTTCTGTTGGGTGAAACGGTTGAGGCTTGAGGGTTATTAAGCGTTGAGAAATATTCGAATAAGTTTAAATCGGAGTGCAAGTCGGTGCCGGAAGGGTTGGGAGGCGGGGTTCACACGGGAGTCACAGCCTGAGGCCTCAGCGCGTGATGCTGTGTGGGCCGCCAGCAAGAAGCCACGCTCAAGGGCTATTTCCGGTCCTTTTTTCCGGTTCTGCTTATACACCTTTAGGTAGGAACTCCAACGACGGTGAAGGTGGTGGAGGAGACATGTGGAATTTTTGTGGTAGGGAGAGCTATTTACACGTCGAGGGGGTGCCAGGCTGTAATTGGGTGAATAATTGTTTTCTGGTTTTTTTCATCATATTTTTTTCAATGAACGTGATTTTATTTGGTGTTGGACGTTGGTTAAATCCTTTGAAGACGATGGTTTAGGTTTAGCTTTCAAGACGCTGGTTTAACCCTTCTAAGACGATAGTTTAACGAACCCTTTTAAGATGGGAACATAACCTTTTGTAGACCACGGTTTAATCCTAGTAGACTATGATTTAACCCTTTGACGAGTGTGGTTTAACCCTTTAGACGAGATGGTATAACCTTTGAAAAGACGAATTAACCCTTTGCAGACGATGGTTTAACCTCTGTAAAAGATAACATAACCCTTTAAGGATTACAGCTTAAACTGTCGTCTTCAAAGGGTTAAAAGACCTTAAGAGAACCGGTTTAATGTATTACCAACTTAAGGATATGAACAGGTATGTGTGGCCATATTTACCTGCTGTGTTAACCCTTTCTTGTCGCTTCCTACACCTGTCTCACTTCGTTATATCTACATGTTATTTCTTTCCTTCTTTGAGATTTCTATACTTCTCAGTGTACACCCAAACAAAAGTGTGAGAGGAGGAAAAATATGATAGATAGAGATGAACTGAAAGGTAGATAGATTGTGTATGAGATTGGTAAAAAATATATAAATGGATGATAGAAATTGCAGAGATTTTTCACTTAAAATTCTCTGTCTGAAAACGCATATGGAAAAATATAAGAAAAACTTATTTATGCTCTTCAATATTGAGTAATTTCCGACGATGCTTAAATAACAAGAATATAAATTCTTTCTTAAGAATGCTTACAAGAACTGAATCTTTCTTCAAACACGAATCCCACGTGTAAACATGCAGGCATTTAAACCTATCACAGGAATCTTAAAGCCAAAAGAACTACGGTTAAAATATCCCATGTTAAAAGTTAAAACTCATACGTGGATTATTTGAAGACATATTGCTAATTACACAAGTGGGTAATCCCCTTTTCTTAGTTTTTATTAAGGTTTGGCTGTCGTAACTCACTACTGGCCAGTCAAGAGTACTACCTGCATCCTCATTGGGTAGCTTAAGTTTAATTGATCCGTCCACCATGGAGACAACCTGGCCTGTGATTGGCCCAAGCCTGAAACGTGGGTCATGTAGGCCACGCCAACAAAAGGCTGCCCACCAATTATTTTTAAATTGCTAGCTTATCAGATATCCTTAATACAAAAGCAATATTAATAGCAATAATAACGACGATAATAACTAGGAAGATTTTTTTTAATGAGTGATAGATACCTACAGACTTCAGGAGGTCGTGTTCTTCGCCATGGCACGCGAGCTGTAGTAAGTTCCCGCCAAAACACGACATTTCTAGTGCTTTTCTTCACCCAAATTCCTCAATTTTACAGTTTTCTTAAAAATGCTGAGGTTATAACGTTACCTCTAAATATAAGTTTTTTTATGTTCTTCCCCCCAAGAGTACAGTACAAGACTTCACAACTCATTTCCGCTCAGATACAGGAGTTGGTGTTAACGCATCGCTTTTAGTTGTTACTTGCCGAAATTAAGTATAAGTTATAGTAAACTTGTTCTCATAAATTCTAGAATTCTTAAACATTTCCACAAAACTCAAGAATCTTGTTCTCTATCTGCTAAAATACACGCCTCTTTAATACTTTTCACCAGAATATGATTATAATACTCTTTCCTCCAACATACAATTTATCATATACTTAATTCAACAAAGTGAGAGTTTTAATACTTTTTCGCATAATTAGATGAGTTGCGAGAGTTTTTACCTCGTTGGCAGCCGTGTGAAGTAGCTCCGTCTCGCTGCAGATAATCTAACAAACACTTCAGTATAATTGTTTGGGTAATACAGAGGTAAACCACTGCTACAGCCCGGAGAACTCCAGACCTGTGACGTCACGGCCGACACACCACATCCGGTCACTCTCTGCACCTTGAAACGTGTCCGATCCGCTGCCCGACATAACCAAATAACTCACTTTTAATCTCAATCAATTTGATTTCTCATCACAACAACCAAGATCCGTTTTAGTAAGAATGATTATCGTATATATAAAAAAATGTATATACAGTATCTCGTAATAGTATATGAATTAATTAAAAGTCCAGATTATCAAGTCAAAATCTCAGGCATTCGGATGAAACTTGGAACAGGTCACACACCTCTTACGACTACGTGTTTTGTCAGCTCGATCGCCCTCAAGTGTCCGTCTTATTATTTTTACGATATTTTGTTCTTGTTTTCCCGGTTGAGATTTATCGAGCAACACCGTGTCTTAAACATTAGTGGAGGTATATATTCACTGTCAGAAATTTATGACAAAAAAATTTTGAAAGAAGAGCTTAAGGTTATCATTAGTGAAGATATATCCCTTCCTGCCCAAGAGCTACGTGTTGGCGGGCTAACTCTTAAAAAAAAAATCTTGTTTCTCTTCTCTTACTCTCTGGATCCTCCTCATTCTCCTTCGTTTTTCTATTTGTTTTTATCGTTGTTTTCCTCACTTCTTCCTGTTTTATCGTCGTCATCAATCTCTAATAAAGAATATATATATATATATATATATATATATATATATATATATATATATATATATATATATATATATATATATATATATACGCACAACTAATATTTTTAGGTCGATATATTAATAAAAAAAAAAAAATATATATATATAATTACCAACGAAATATTATCTTGTCTGTCAACTCCCATCCACGTACCATGATGCATCAACCCTAACGTGTTACCCCCAAGTTGATAATAAATAGTTGGCGTCACGTGAGGGAAGAAGACACACACACACACACACACACAAGAACCACCTGCCGTAGAACCAGCCCTTAGTAGAGTAATGGGCGTCACTTTTAATCGGCTGTGTCGTCATCAGCAGCAACTGTGGCGATGTTAACCGCGTCAGGCTAAAACTTAACAGCCTCCTCCCTCCCTACCTCACCTCCTACCCCTACCCTCCCTACCTCACCTCCTACCCCCTCCCCGTACTCCCCTACACCCCCTCCCCTCCTCTCACAGGGTCTGAGGAAATGATGAAGGAAAAACAAGGATTTTGTCTTCATTCATTACATTCGTTCATTCATTTATTAATTCAGTTATTTTTAACCATATGAACAATGACTATATTGTGTGTGTGTGTGTGTGTGTGTGTATCAAGGATGTTATATTAAAAATTTCGTTAACACCAATAAATAATTAATTGTAATGTCATTACAAAATCATTAACTTCAAATCCATTAACTTTAATTATAAATGACATCTTTTCGTGGAAGATAATTAATAAAGCTTGACGCAACAACAACAGAAAAACGTTTAATAATTTAATAAGAAATTAACGTTAGCCAAAGCACCAAAATTCACTCACAAATTTTAAAGACTGTTAACATTGACTTTCCATGACCCCAGTCCTCTCTCTTGTCTTATTCCACCTTCAACACAACACCAGGTAGCTGTAGCAGTCACTTGTGTTCTTGGG
The DNA here is from genome assembly GCF_018991925.1 of Homarus americanus. Taxonomy (NCBI): domain Eukaryota; kingdom Metazoa; phylum Arthropoda; class Malacostraca; order Decapoda; family Nephropidae; genus Homarus; species Homarus americanus. Next base: position 748,893 of record NW_024748747.1, read on the forward strand.
TATCTGTCTGACTGTCTGTCTAGTTGTCTCGTTGACTTCCCCAAATCCTACAAACTGGTAATAGCTGCGTCATGGCAACACTGTAAAACAAATGACGGTCGATATTTGTTTACATTTTGTCGGACCTCGGCAGTAATGGTGAGAACCTGAGTTGGTGGTGTACACGACTCTCGCTGTGTTTATAACTGAGCATAAAAATTCGTTTTGGTATTGGCAACAGTGACTTTTTTTTCTGCTTCGGTGAATTTTTAACTCCAAGACACTGCTGTAAATACCTCATGTTTCTATGTATGTAAAGGAGAGAGAGACATTCATCTTACGTCAGATTTGTTTAATGTTCTGAACACTTGACAAATACGTGACTGTATCTCTGTTCAACCACGAGATGAAGATTGTACCTTAGGAAAGTGAAAGTGCAGCAGTGGATACAGTTTACAGAAGACCAGGCGATTTGGCACAGAAGGAGGCACTGCTCTCGACCGCCTACACTCCCCAATTGTAAGGTCAGGTACCCCTTCAACAGCTGGGGTGTACTGTACTTCAGGTGCCCGGGAAACGGACCAGCGACCTTAGGACAAGAGACAATTCACCCAACTACCGCATCCTCCCTTAACCTTACCAAAATACAAACGATGGTAGAATACACCCCAACTTATCGACAACACTTGTTATGGTAGAATGCGCTTTAATTTAACTTAAACACTTTATCAATATAGCCATAACTTTAATTTAACTTATACATTTAATATGGATGACTACACCTTTAACACAAGTAAATATTATCCATAACCTATAAGTATCTAACATGGTAGAACGCACCCTTAACACAATCCCATAAATTTGCAGAACGCACCCTTAACACAAGCCCCTAATTTAGCAGAAGGCACCCTCAACATAAGCCCCTAATTCAGCAGAACGCACCCTTAACCAAACCAAAACATCCAGCAGGGCGGAAAAGAATTAACGCCCTTAACCTCACCGTACACATCGAGGCCGAGTGGCAAAAAGCCCTGTAAACATTATAATTACGTACCGTGGAGCGTCGCTAATGCCCTTCTGTAGACTTTTCTCGTCCGGGAATGTCTTCACGCCGGGGTTCCAAATTTCTACGCTGCCTCGGTGTTTCTCTCGTCTTCGCTACCTCCGAGTCGTTTCTTTTTCTTATCGTTTTTTTTATATTTATTTTTTAAGCTGTCGTTTCTCCGCAGCAGCCGCCATCTCTTAGCGTTCGTTGACCCACCTGTCGTCCATTTTTTTAGAAGGAGGGGGGGGTGGGATTTTAACTTTGTATTATTTGCAATTTTGCTTTCGCAGGAGCACGTTCCCGAGGTTTTTTTTTTTTGCGAATGATCTTGTCTTGAAGAGGAAACCTGGTGGGTGTTTGACCTCAGTGATGGCGGGATGTGTTTCTGGGTAAAAGATCATTGGTTTTATTGTATTATTGTTCCGTCATGGGTGAAGGAGATTCAGTGCCAGTCACTCCGAGTTCAAAGTTTTATGTAAAGGCGTTAAAGTCCCAGAATAGATTTGAAACTTTATTCATCGTGTTATACCCAACTCAACTAACCTCTCGTTCCTGCCAGCAAGATTTCCCACCAGAGGAAGATACAGTGTAAAGTGTAGGATAAAACCTTCCGTCTTTTCATATTAAAAACCGTCAATACAGAACCTAATTGAAGCTAAGGGAACCACAGTGTGTTCTCTGACAAACTACTTCCAAGGAAATAGTCAGACCAGTTGACACAGTTCAGGACGCCTCGGTAGACATTTGTTTTTACGATTAATCAGCCTAATTTCCTCCTCTCCTGATTTGACTGATGTGAGGTTTTCGCGCGCGAGGAATATTTTATTGAGTCAACCCAACGAATATTTTTTTTTTCGGCCACTCTTATCTGTTAGAAAAATTGTGATTGGTGGTCAGGTTTGTTCTCTACGGGGGTGCGGAGAGGACGGAGGTGGGGCCAGCAGTAGCCAGTTGTTATATACTATTATGTGTCTCTTGTAATACTTATTGTGTTATGTTTTCAGATGTACAAGGTGGAGGAAGACACGGGCCAAGTCTACCTGTCGCTCTCCTATGACTCAACCTGTATCAACAAGCTACACTCAGCCTGGGAGGGCTACGAGACTCTGGTCCTCACGCCCACCCCGCCCAAAGCGCCCGTCTCTGAGGTGTGTATAAGCTACTTACTCACTTAACGCATACCACATTGTTAGTTTATACGCCTCTAGCTTCACTGACGCTCGCTGTAATGTGCCTTTCAAAAAACAAACAACATACCCCCTTGTAACTAGATCTAAACCAGTTTCTCGTGACCTGACACAACTTGGGCCAAGATAGAGAGTTAATCTTTCTTGCTACTTAGTTTTCTCCAGCAACTCCAGGTCCCTTAGTAATGTTATTTCTAGTCTTGGTGCACAAGGACGCCGCGGTGAATATATCTGATTGTAATTTTCTTGTCTGGTTTCATCCTTTGTTCAAATATAATGTTGTTTATGTATGATGCAGAGAGATATGTGAGTAGCGGGTATACAGTACTCTCTCTCTCTCTCTCTCTCTCTCTCTCTCTCTCTCTCTCTCTCTCTCTCTCTCAACCCTCACGTTCCCTCACTTTTCCCCTCTATCCGTTCTACATACCTTACCCCACTCGAGCCCTCACTCACTCACTCTCACTCCCACTCTCACTTTCTCCCTCTCTTCTCAGGCCTCCAATGCCAAGTGCACGTTTCCGGAGTGGGCACAGGGCCAGTGGGAGAACCTACGTGTAGAAGATAACCAGGCCACCTACACCGACCTCAACACCTACAAGACCTTCAGGGTGTTCTGTCTCGACCAGAGTATGGCTGGCCTTGTCCCCGTCTACACCCAGTCCCAGTGGTGAGTGTTTTATGGTGTTGTGTTATGGTGGTGTTGTGGTGAGTGTTTTATGGTGTTGTGTTATGGTGGTGAGTGATTTATGGTGTTGTGTTATGGTGGTGAGTGTTTTATGGTGTTGTGTTATGGTGGTGTTGTGGTGAGTGTTTTATGGTGTTGTGTTATGTTGGTGTTATGGTGAGTGTTTTATGGTGTTGTGTTATGGTGGTGTTATGGTGAGTGTTTTATGGTGTTGTGTTGTGGTGGTGAGTGTTTTATGGTGTTGTGTTATGGTGGTGAGTGATTTAGCAGTGTGTGTTATGGTGGTATTTAAGTGGAGTGTTTTGTAATTGTTGTATGTTATGGTGGTATTATGGTGAGTGTTTTATAGTGTTATGTTATGAGTGTGCGTGTTTTAACAGTGTTAATGTTATGGTGATGTTGTGGTGAGTGTTTTATGGTGTTGTTATTGTAGTGGTGGTGTTTTATGAGTGTTGTGTTATGGTGGTAGGTACATGGTGTTGTGTTATGGTGGTGTTGTGAGTGTTTTATGATGTTGTGTTATGGTGGTGGTATAGGTAGGTGTTTGTAATTGTGTATGGTGGTAGAGTGTTTCTATGGTGCTGTTATTGGTAGTAGTGATTTATGGGTGTTGTGTTACCTGGTGTTAGGTGTTTATGATTGTTGTGTTATGTTGGTGTGGTAGGTATTTTATGGTGTGTTGTGTTATGGTGGTGAGTGTTTATGGTGTTTTGTTATGGTGGTGAGTGTTTTATGGTGTTGTGTTATGGTGGTGAATGATTTATGGTGTTGTGTTATGGTGGTGAGTGTTTTATGGTGTTGTGTTATGGTGGTGTTATGGTGAGTGTTTTATGGTGTTTGTGGTGTTATGGTAGGTGTCTTATGATGTTCGTGGTGCTGTGGTGAGCGTCTTCTGGTGTTCGTGGTGCTGTGGTGAGTGTCTTATGGTGCTGTGATGGAGTTTATGGTGCAAATACTGGTTGTTATAGTGGTGTAGTGGATTGTGCTGAAGTATTGGGGCGCTGGTGGTGATTAAAGTTCTCCCACCCTCCCTCCCTTTATAGAGACTAGTCTCCCTCCTTGATGACTAAGCTCCCTCCATCCATTCCTCCCTGGTGACTAAGCTCCCTTCCTCCTTGGTGACTAAGCTCCCCCCTCCCTCCCTCCCTTCCTCCCTGGTGACTAAGCTCCCTCCCTCCCTTCCTCCACTTCCTTCCTCTGGCGGATCGGAACTCCACCCCTTCTCTGCTCTCGCGCGCCCACCTGCCACCTTACTGACGTCACAGATCCACCACGCCTACACGCCACGCCCATATAACAAAAGACTTACGACTGCGTGCACCGAGGCATTGAGTTCCTCTACAGACCACCTGCGGGCGGGTCCTGCCGCTACGCCTCCATCGGTGTTCAGGATGTGCTCACAGGAACCTAAGCGACCTTGGGTGGGTTAAGGACGTCGTTGGATTGTGATTGTCTGTGTTGAGGAACGCGGGGATAGATGTAGGGAATTGGTGGAGAGATGGAGGGGTGTGTTGGAGAGGTGGAAGGATGTGTAGGAGTGTTTTAGAGGTTTGTATCATGTGTTGGAGAGGTAGAAGGATGTGTAGGAGTGTGTTGGAGGTTTGTATCATGTGTTGGAGAGGTAGAAGGATGTGTAGGAGTGTGTTGGAGGTTTGCAGCATGTGTTGGAGAGGTGGAAGGATGTGTAGGAGTGTGTTGGAGGTTTGCAGCATGTGTTGGAGAGGTAGAAGGAAATGTAGGAGTGTGTTGAAGGTGTGGTGTGGTGGAATGAATGTATTTGAATAAGATCTGTTTGTTGTCCCTTGAGAGCAACACCTGCCCCATCCCTCAGTCTGGGGTCGACACACCTTACAAGACGCAGTGTGAAATACAATCTGGTCATGGACACACGTACTGGGTGTCACTTTTTAAATGCTTACTTGACAATGAAATTTAAGTAGACTAGTTTACCTGGAATTTTTGACGATATAGATGAAACAGGATGGTCCTTGTGCACCTACAGTAATCAATGATATACTTTGTTCTTCTTAAAGTAAATGCACAGGGACTTTTCGATCACCCTATTACATTATTGATAACAGGAGACGTACTTGAGGTTTTTAGGATCTGTTTACCTCTTTATATTTAGGTTCTATTTGCAGATCGAATTTAGGGTTTAGTGAAAAGTATATATTATGTACTGGGAAGAATTACATATTTAAACGTATCTAAAATGAATATTAAATGTAAATATAATACTAACTAAATTGAAAAATAATGATTTGTTTTACAGCGCCTCATGACACTAAGTAATGAATGTATGACGCTTTTAAAATACCTGTGTTAGTTTCCATGACGGCTGGCGTGACGGGACGTATACATTACACGACAAGTCTCCATGACACTCGAGTATAAATGACATAACACGTCCCAGTGATACCAAGCATAAACGCCACAACCACAATACCTTCCAGTGACACCAAGTATAGACGCCACAACCAGTGACACCGAGTATAGACGTCACAGCCACAACATATGAAGGCTATCGAGTCGTTTATGAATCAGCCATGTTTTTTTCCGCCAGTTTAAATTGGGCTAATTAGACCAATGGAATGTGACGGGGTAATTTAGACGAGGAGGGGGGATTAGTTCACGCATTCTTGGAGGGGTGGAGGGGCTGGTGGAGTGGGGGGGGGTTAAGTCCTTCAGGTAGGGGTAATTAGAACTAAGTGGCAGGGTAGTTAAGAGTAGTTAGGGGAGTAGGGGGAAAGTGGTGGGGGAAGGTTGTTAGCTACCGAGTCAGGTCTAGCGGGTTACGCCCTTCCGGTGAGGAAGAGGATGAAGGAGAAGTGAGGAAGAGGAGGAAAGAAGATGAAAGGAGGAGAGGGAGAAGAGTAAGGAAGAAGGGATGGTAATGACTTGATGAAAGCAATTTGGGGAAGTGTGGTACTTCCTGTAATGAGGTATCCCTTAGGGAAGTACCCATAGGAATGTACCTCTGGTGATATACCCCGAGGAAAGTGCCCACCCCCTAAAAAAAGTACCTCTAGAGATGAACCACTGAAAAAGTATCCATATGAATTAGTTTACCCTTAGGGAAGTACCAACTACTGCCTGAGAGGTACTGTCGTGAGCGAGGGTGGAAGGGAGTGACTAACACAGGTAGCAGATAAGTCATCAAACCTTCTTATTGTTTTTATCACCTTTTTATCTTTATTCATTATCTTCTTGGTTCTGTTTCCTTCTCGTTCTTCGTTGTTTTCTTCCTCTTTCTTTGTGTTTGTTTATTTACCTTTCGCTGTTTTTTTTAAGTTTTGCTTATTTTCCTCCGTATCTCTTCTCTTCTCTTCTCCATCCTTTCCCATTTCTTTTCCTCCTCTTTGTTCCTTCCTATCTTCTCCTTTATCTTCCCCCTTCTCTTTTTCTTTATCCCTTTTCCCCCCTCCCCTCTTTCTTTCCCTTATCCCTCCTCTTCCTCCCATCCCCTACTCCTCCTGTCTCCCCTCTTCCTCCTCCTCCTCCTCCAACAGTTTCCTCCCTCACTCATTCTCCACCGCACCTCTCCTGCCACACTTGTTCCCTCCCTTCCCTCTTTTCACCCTCCTCCCTCCTTCCTTCGTTTCGTTCTTCCTTTCCTTCTTCTCTGCATTCACTAATCTCTACTTACCGTCTTCCGCTTCCCCTAATCTCCCCTGCTTCCCTTCCCCTTCTCATTACCCCCCACAATTACCCCCCCCACCTCCTCCCTCCTCCAAACCGTGGGACGCCTGTTAGTTCGGCCAAGTCGCGTGTCAGAGTTTAAATGCCCCGACGCGGTCTCAGAAGGTCTTTTAAAGCAACTGAGAAAGAGCCATGGCCATTTAAACAAGACGACCCCCCACCCCAGTTTGTAGGCCATTTACATCAAGAGATAAATAGTCGTTGTAAAAGCGTTTATGGATTATGTATGTTTATGTAAATTAAGTTACCGTAATGCTAATTTTATGTTTTTACTGAGGATTGCCAAGTCAGTGTGTTCGGACGTCTTTCGCTTACGACGGAAAATTTTACGGACTCTTTCAGAATCTAACCAAATAGTGTAACGATTTTTTTTTTTTTTTAAGTTTCAAAGTAGGTGAAAATAATAATATCCCAAATTATAAATAGTAAAATATATTAGATACTATTAAACACCGACAAAGTATTAATTTAGAGGTAATATTTTTGGTTTGTTTGGATTTGAACGCCTAAATGAATTATCTTATAACTGTAGATTACAACCCAAAATATATAATAATTTTTGTTTGCCAAGACAGAGTAGTGATATAAAAGTAAATTATTTAATATTTTTGAAACCTTACCATCTACGAATTCCTAAATTGGTGAACAAAACTTTTAATTAAATTTTTTTTGAGAATAATAACGTGAATAAATACTCAGTAATCTATTATAAAGGCAAATTACATTATTATTATTATTTTACTTGTGTTATTATCATCTTTATATTTACTTAAACTATTAGTATTAGTAGTAGTATTAAATTTTAAATATCGTAGAGATTTCGACGCAGACAAAGTAATCATCCAAATTACAAAAGTTTATGATTTTTTTCTTTGGAGTTACATTTGGAGATTTCAACGCCGTCAAGATAATTAGTGACCTTTGGAGAATTAAATTAATGACAAATGTAATCGAATATAACTACTTACCATCTGACCAAGATAATTGAACACGGCAAATGTAAACCAAAGTAATCGAAGACAAACGTTATGGAACCAAAAGTAATCGAACACCACAATTGTAACAGTACTGAACAGACTGAACCTTGGGTGGTCATCGGATGCGCGTATGACCAGAGGCGCTGGCTGGCTGTGGTATCAGTCACTCACTTCCGGTTGTGTAAGTACTGCCCGGAAGTGACATAATATTCATGTACTGTCTCACAAGGTGTATTTCCCATTGGTGTGTACTGGTTAGTCTGTGTGCGTGTACTGTCTGTATTGTTATGAGAGGAGTACTTTCCCATTGGTAAGTACTGTCTAGAAATTGTGTACTGACCCGCGACATTAACCTGACCTGTAACGAGGTACTGTCCGGATGTTGTGTACTCTCTCTCTCTCTCTCTCTCTCTCTCTCCCCTTCCCCTCAGTGATTGGAATGGAGAAAAAGAGAGAGAGGGGATGGGAAGAAAGAAGGGAGAGAGGGGGGGAGGGGGACAGGAGGGCGCCCGTACAGGTAGGAAGACAATTAAGGTAATGATAGGATGTGAGTGTGGGAGTCGTGGGACCCACACAACATCCGCACCCAAGACGCGCGAACCTCCCCAGTCTGCCACGTGCCTCCCTCACCCAACCACCGGCGAGGACGGTCCTTACGTCATTATTTTTGGCTTTAATGAGCCAATCAGTGACCAAAATGGCTTTCTACGTCATTACTTGTGGACTTAATTAGCCAATAAGTGGTCACCATAGTGCTTACGTCATCAACTGTGGTCAGGATATGTCATCATTTATTCAACTGGTTATGTTTGTCTTATTCACAAAACAGAGGCAACAATCGCCTTTATAGTGAGTTAATTAATCATTCTTTGGCTAGGAAGGTGTTACACGTCATCATTTAGGGATTTAATTAACAGATCAACTACCCTGATGCCCTTTTACGTCACCAATATGGATGTGTTTTCCTCCCGTGCAGCCATTCAGTGATCACGATACCCTCTTCCCCTTACGTCAATGAGTTTATTAGCCAATCACCGCCAAGTACAGCACCCAACGTCATTACTTGTAGTTTTAATTAGCCAATCAGTGGTTAGGACACCTTACTTTGTTACCGTTTATGGACGCAACTTCCTTCCACGTGGTTTTCTCAGTCAATTAGAGCCCATTTTGACTCCTTGCGTCAGCATTTATGGTCATCTTCTGCCTATTTTTCCCCCAATCAGCAGCCAATTACCTCTTTTTTTAACCAATGGAAAAACGCAATGACATTTTTTTTAAGTAATCAGTAGCTCGTGTCCTACGTCATCGATTATTAATTTGCTAGTTATTTATTTTAACCAATTGAAAAACGAGATTTTTTCAGCCAATCACTTGCCAGAAAATCCTATTACATCATCGTTTATGAAGCTGCTTACCATTTTTTTTAACCAGTCGGAAAATAATATTTCTCGATGATTACCTGGATTAGTTTAATTGAAAATGTGAGAGAGAAGAGGAGACGAGAAAGAGAATAGGAGAGATAAAGAATACAGAGAAAATTCGAGATATGGTTACAGATACAAATAAAAGAGAGCCGCTGGTCATCAATAATTCCCCCCCAGCCTTACACACCACCGCCCATACTGTCGCTTCCGTAACATCCCTCCCCTCCTGGACGCTGCGAAAAACACCACTCACTTCCCTTTACCATCGTTCAGCCGAGACGGGGAGGTCAAGTGGTGGCTGACAAGGACGAAACATTACGACGCGTCTTCAAGGAGTGAGGGACGAGGGAGTTACCGGAGGCAGGTGCGACTCAAAGCCCGGAACACACACACACACACAGTATATACTAAACACCTAGGGACAACTGCCACCTGGTCCGGCCCTCATTATACCTGTTATCTAGATAGGGTCTCTAGAAGTTGGTAAAGCCTCTAGAGTTAGATAGATTTTATTAAGGTGCAATACAATAATAATAATAATGATAATAATAATAATAATAATAATAATAATAATAATAATTCACCCTTTAACCCTGTAAGCAAAGACTCAAAATCCATATATGTCAATGAGAGTAAAAGCAGACATTATTTATCAACCTGTTGGGGGAAGATGGAATATACGGGTAGAGGAAAGATTAAAGGAATGAGGCAATAAAAGAAGAAGTAACAAATAATAAAAGTAATCAAGCTGAAATGAGGCGTAGTAGAGTAGCGAGGCAGGAGTAAGGAGTAAGTTAGTAGCCAGATAGGAGTAAAGGAGTAGCGACAACTCCAGGCAACACACTAACCCAGACCTAAACACTCGGTGACAACAACAGTTTCCGCTTCCTCCGCCACCCACCACTGCCAGGGTACGATGATGCTTGTAATGCTCCGATAACGAAACCGAGAATATAATGAATAGAGAAAGAAAACGATAGAGACATGAAGGGAAGGATAAACAAAGCAGATATATGATAATTAATGAATACAAGGTTGCGTTAATGACCGGAAGGGTGATAAGTATAGTGATTCGGTGGTGTTTACAAAGATGCAATCGTAATTACAAGGATGCAGTGAAGGCCGCATAGATAGGATGACGACTGCAAGGAATGTACAGTAAATAAATGTTCACAATATATAGAAAAGAATAACATAAGGAAACTTTTTAATTTAACTTTGGGTAATATTGACTTAAAGAACATATAAGAACATAAGAATGGGGGAAACTGCAGCGGGTCTATTGGCCTATACTGGGCAGTCCCCGCTACAGGACATCGCGGGCGTAAGTAGAAACAGAATTTAGCTGTAAACAAGACACACTCAATCACAGACTTAAAGTGTAAACCTCTAACCTGGTTGTTTACAAGAAAGAGAGAGAGAGAGAGAGAGAGAGAGAGAGAGAGAGAGAGAGAGAGAGAGAGAGGACATAACCATCACGAAAGCTTGTAGAAAATATGCATATCTTAATGACTACTACGAGTACAACAGGTGTCAGTGCCCCATAAAGGTCAAGGTCATAACACCAGGGGAGGGGGGGAAGAAGGGGTTAGTGAATGGTACAAATGTCAGTGCTCAGTTATGTGTTAATTAGTGACTGAGCGGCGTTAATAAGGGAGTAGCAGGTGTTAATTACTAGGGTAGATGTTAATGAGTGTGTGGGTGGTGATAATTATACACGAGTCGTCCACCTCTGGCTATTAGTACTAAATCATTGTGATTATTAGTTTTCTTGGCGATTTTTTTTTTATTTTTCGTATTTTTCTTCCCTTTCTCTGTTATCGTATTTTTTCTTCTAAGTCTTCTTCTTTATCTTCGTCTCCTTATTTGTTATATTTATCTTTGTTTCTTTTATTCGTCTTCCTTTATTACTTGGTTTATATTCGTCTATTTCTCCCCCCCCCCCTGGACGTGCACACCCCCCTTTGCCCCCCCACCCCCCAGGACGTGCACATCATCCCCACCACCCAGGACATTGCACATCATCCCTCCACCCCCAGGACGTGCACATCATCCCCCCACCCCCAGGACGTGCAAATCATCCCCACCCCCCAGGACGTGCACATCATCCTCCCACCCCCAGGACGTGCACATCATCCCCACTCCCCAGGACGTGCATCATCCTCCACCCCCAGGACATGCACATTATCCTCCACCCCCAGGACGTGCACATCATCCTCCACCCCCAGGTCGTGCACACATCATCCTCCTCCCCCCCAGGACGTGCACATCATCCTCCACCCCCAGGACGTGCACATCATCCTCCACCCCAGGACGTGCATCATCCTCCACCCAGGACGTGCACATCATCCTCACCCCCCAGGTCGTGCACATCATCCTCCACCCCCGAGGACGTGCATCATCCCTCCACCCCAGGACGTGCACATCATCCCCCACCCCCCGGACGATGTCATCCCCCACCCCCAGGACGTGCACATCATCCTCCACCCCCAGGACGTGCACATCATCCTCCACCACCCCCAGGACGTGCACATCATCCCCACCCCCAGGACGTGCATCATCCTCCACCCCCAGGACGTGCACATCCTCCTCCACCCCGAGACGTGCATCACATCCTCCCACCCCCAGGACGTGCACATCATCCCCCACACCCCCAGGACATTATCATCCTCACCCCCAGGTCGTGCACATCATCCTCCCTCCCCCCAGGACGTGCATCATCCTCCACCCCCCAGGACGTGCACATCATCACCTCCACCCAGGACGTGCACATCATCCTCCACCCCCCAGGTCGTGCCTGTCATCCTCCACCCAGGACGTGCACACATCATCCTCCACCCCCAGGACATGCACATCCTCCTCCCCAGGACGTGCACATCATCCTCCACCCCCCAGGACGTGCACACATTATCGGAAGGATCTAAATGCATTCATGACGATTCCAAGGCCATGAAGTGTTGAGGCGACGCAGTTCCTGTGAGACAGACAGACAGACAAAGAGACAGTGAAAGACAGACAGACTGGATAGACAGACAGATAGACAGATAGATAGATAGATAGGTAGATAGATAGATAGATAGATAGATAGATAGATAGATAGATAGAAGATCAAAAGTGAGATATGACAGACAGAGAGAGAGACTTCACCTCCATCTAGTTGTCCTTGGAAGAACTTCTGTCCTTCGTGTCCTCTCTGGCTTATTATTCTTAAGCTTTTGCTGTTCCTGTCTTTGTTTATTTCACACCTTCTTCTTCTTCTTCTTCTTCTTCTTCTTCTTCTTCTTCTTCTTTTCTTCTTCTTCTTCTTCTTCTTCTTCTTCTTCTTCTTCTTCTTCTTCTTCTTCTTCTTCTTTTTCTTCTTCTCTCTCTCTTCTTTCTCTCTCTCTCTCTCTCTCTCTCTCTCTCTCTCTCTCTCTCTCTCTCTCTCTCTCTCTCTCTCTCGTTCCTTTTCTGATTCCTTTGTCAATTTTCTTTTTTCCCTTTCGTTTCCTCCTCCTCCTCTTCTCTTCTCTTTCATCTCCCACTTTCTCTCCACCTGCCTCTCCAGCTAGTATTAAGAGAAGAAGAATAAGAGGAAGGAGGAGAAGAGGGGATAATGATGATGATGAGGAAACAGAGATGAGTAGGAGAGATGGGAAGGAGGAGAAAAGAGGGGGGAAGAGAGAGGGAAGAAGGAGGAAGAGGAGAGAGAAGGGAGGGAAGAGAGGGAAGGAGAAAGAGCAGAGGGAGAGAGGGGAAGAGGGAAGAGGGAGGGAGGAGAGAGGGTGCGGCAGAAAAGAAAGAGGGGAGAAGGAGGAAGAGGAGAGTGAGAGGGGAGAGGGGAGAAGAGGAGAGAGAGAGAGGGGAGAAGGAAGAGGACAGAGGGGAGAAGGGGGGAAGGAAGAAGAGGAGGAGAAGAAGAAAAAGGACCAGATATCTGTGGGTGGTCGTGATGCGTTCTCAAGGTCTTGTACCACCATTAACTCTTAGTCTTCCTCTTCACCACCTCACGTCTTCCTCTTCATCACCTCACGTCTTCCTCTTCACCACCTTACGTCTTCCTCTTCACCACCTCACGTCTTCCTCTTCATCACCTCACGTCTTCCTCTTCATCACCTCACGTCTTCCTCTTCACCACCTTACGTCTTCCTCTTCACCACCTCACGTCTTCCTCTTCATCCTCGTTTTCATAATTTACCACCTCGTCTTCTCTTCACCACCTCGTCTTCCTCTTCACCACCCCACGTCTTCCTCTTCACCACTCGTCTTCGTCTTCATCTCCACGTCTTCCTCCTTACCACCCCCACGTCTTCCTCTTGCCCACCTCCCGTCTTCCTCTTCACCACCTCTCCATCTTCCTCTTCACCACCTCACGTCTTCCTCTTCACCCCACCTCGTCTTCCTCTTCCACCACCTCCATCTTCCTCTTCACCACCCCACGTCTTCCTCTTCACCACCCCACGTCTTCCTCTTCACCACCCCACGTCTTCCTCTTCACCAACTTAAGTCCTGCGTTTCTCTTTGCTAACTTGAGCTATCTCCTCCTCTTCGTCAACCTGAACCTTCCCCCCCTCTTCGCCAACTCTACCCACCTTTCTTCTCTTTCGCCAACTCGCCAGTATTCTTGCTCGCCAACTGTATAATGCAGTAATTAACATCCTCCTCCGCCTCCTCATATAAGCATTAACTCTTGTTGACACTTATCTTTGAGCACTTGAGCGTTAACCTTGATATGTAAACAATGGCTCTTATTAGCTCGGCCTCTTGTTGATAATATTTCGCCTGTTTACATGTTGTTTTCATCTCCCTGTGTGTTGTTTAGTTTCATTTGTACTCTGTGTTTGTTTTGTAATGGAGTGTTGCTCTGATCAGATAAACAACGATTGTCTGGTTTCTGTGGTAAATAGCCTTCATGTTCTTTCTTTTTTAGTCAACTTAGTATTCAACACCTAATAATGAGACGTTCCAATAATGTATTACCTTATCTTGAGTTGCTCTTCCTCATGATCCTTATTTCTTCTTCTTCTTTTTCTTATTCTATTATTATTATGTCTTTAATTTTGTGTTTTTCTCAACTTCTCTCTCATTTATTCTACTCCTCTCTTGCGTTCGCCATTTCCTCCATCTACATATTTTCTTTTTTATATATTTCCTTTTTACGAGGTGTATTCCCGCACCCTCCACCCCCCCATGACCCGGTGATATATAAATACTCTGTAATTTTCTGCCACAGCGGCGACGAAGCCTTCACCTGTCTGGCCATGCAGGAAAGGAGTTCCAACGTTATGGAGTTCCAGATCAGTAAGTCTTTTTAAAATATTTGTTCTTGTAATTTTATGTTCCAACATTAAGAAGTACAGTACATTACTTAGTCAGAATGATTTTTTTTAATCTTAATGTTGTTCATCTTTTAAGTTTCATCTTTATGGAGTTCTAATTCTATAATTTTATTTGTATGTGTTTTGTTTTTTAAGTTACATTTAGAATATTGTTGGAACTGTTTTCGTGCCCTTAATTTCACGTTCACCGGATGTACTTCTTAAAGGTAATAATACGCTGTGAACCAATAACTTCTGTGTAATGACTTAATTTACTGGGAATTACTCATGTTTATTGATATATATCGATGGAAGAAAGGACAGTTCAATTTACAATATAACTTTCTTTTTCATAGATTGATTTACTATATGATGCTGTCAGTATTTTGTTTATTTCAGATATAATTTTATGGTGTATAACCCAATAGTTACCTCCATTACTACTACTACTACTACTACTACTACTAACAACCACCCTCCCTCACACAGGTCCGGACGTGAAGGAGACATATGAGATGGGTCTGTGTTCCTCCCCCGCCTCTCTCACCTGGGACTCTTGGGTCACACAAGGACGTGAGTTACTAATTAACACACGTACACCTGTTCACTTATCATACCTCGAGTTAACTCCGTTACCTGTCTACTAATCATACCCTCACGTTAACTCACCCGAATCTCCCTTTAGTAATTACCTGGCCAAATGTCATCTGGTAAGAGAGACAGATTCAATTATAACTTTATGACTGAACTTAACATGAATTTTACGAGGCTTATTCCCATCCCCAAGTACGTATTTCCTTTAATATTATCTCATTATTTAATATTCTTTCATTTGAGGTCATCGCTCTATTACTGTACGTGTAAATATTTACCTCTACTCTCTCCTGATGTCAACAGTTGCACATATCTCTTTACCTAGGCTGAAAAAAATGAGCTAGATTTCTATGATTGTTTCATTTTTGGGCCACGAGAAATATTCAGTGGGTTACGGCCACCTTTGACGTATTTTGCCTCAGATGTTACCTGGAGTGGAAAACCTCTTTCATTGTAATCATATCATTATGCTTTCTACTACTGATAAGATATAGATAATTCAATACCTTCATATCACAAGAAAAAATAGTAACTGGTTTCTCATCTCCAGTAGAATATAATTGATTTGATTCTGTTATTTCCACGACATTTTTAGTACTACTCTTCAAACCATGTTGGAAATTTTAAATAAAATTTCCAGGTACATGTGGAGGAACGCGTGTGATAAATCAAGCATTAAGAGGTTCGTAAAGAAATGTCACAAAATTCCTCTTGATCCAGTCTTTAGATTAAATCCAGAGCGAGATTATAATCACATCAGATTTGTTTTTATTCAATTTCAAATTTCAGAGGTATTACAAAAATATTATTATTCAGTTATTGATGTATATAAAGACGAATTGCCATTTCTAGAATTGTTCCATTAGAATTATGTTAATTTATATACTAAGTATCTAGTTGGAATTGTTGTACTTTGCATATATAATTTGGTTTGAAGTTGGCAGGCAGCCATTCACTAAAGGAACGACTGTCAGCGCAATATAAAGAACGCGTCCACCGGATCCACGCCTCAGTACCGAACGTGGAGGAATTACGTTGCTCGTGTCGCTTGGCTGACGATTTCACTTTTTGTCGACCTTTTAGATCAATCTTGTTCTGTGTGGTGTTATTTCAGCGCTGAGGGGATCTCCGTGCCTTTAAACAAGTGAATATACGAACGTGGATCAAATTAGTGCATGGTAATTAGCCATTCTGTTGTAGGAGTCGTTGTTTTCAGGTTTTTCTTCTGTCGCTTCTTTAATTTTATGGCAGTTGCATTTTTGTCGTGTCCTCTGTCATTGCACTTGCAATTTTCATGGTAATTTGCAACACCGGGCAGGAAGGTGGAGCTGCCGTGTTCTGAAGGCAGGCGGGGATTGAAATATATTGTGTGTGTGTGTGTGTGTGTGTGTGTGTGTGTGTGTGTGTGTGTGTGTGTGTGTGTGTGTGTGTGTGTGTGTGTGTGAAGTAGATGCTTTCTTTGACGTTTGTATTTCTTCCATATTCCTAAAAATCAGTATCCAATCAACTTAAATACCAACAAATATCTGGGTGTGTTGGGGAAGTATAAACTGTACATTTATCTCCCCGACACACCTCAAGTCAACTCACTCGCTTAAATCCAGTAATTCATAATTGAAATGATATTCTTAACATCTCGACTTAAGAGGAAAATTTAACCCTTTGAGAATCTGAACGCTGGGGTAAGACACTCAAGAGAAGGATGTTCAAAGATGCGTACAACAATTTACGACAATTTCTCATGACTGAAGATGAGAAAAGAATGATTTTTGATACGGTCTGTGGTCGAGAGAGGAAGGGAAGGTGAGTAAGGACGGGGGGAAGGAGTGGAGAGACGATCTGGGGTGGGAGGAAGGGGGAAGAGAAAGGATGGATTGACTGGGGTTAGGATGAGTGAAACAACAATTAAAATCCTTCCGAACTAGATATTCAAGAACTCAACTAACTGGCTCACTTAACTACAAAAAAAAATAAAAACAAACACCTTCCAAGATGGCCTCCAAATTATCCCGAGACTTTACCTTAATTACGAACACGTCTTCTCACGGAGGGTCTGCCGTAACTAAGTGGCGTCCATTCTCCATCACCAGTCCGGAGTAAAAATTGAACCTTACGAGCAATTGAGAATCTCACTGTAACTTTGTGACTGTCGGTGTGGAGTGAGACAGTCTGGTCGTGTTGTCTTGACTGTTAGGAGACTGTATGGTTGGTGGGTTATGAGACAGTCTACTCTAGCTCCCTCCCCCCCCATCCCCGACCCCAGATGATCACTCCCCACCCCCTTCCTCACACCCCAGACAGACTCCCCACCCCCTTCCTCACACCCCAAACAGTCTCCTCACACCCTAAACAGTCTCCCCACCCCTTCCTCACCCCAGACAGTCTCCTCACACCCTTCCTCACACCCCAGACAGTCTCCCCACCCCTTCCTCACACCCCATACAGTCTCCCACCCCCTTCCTCACACCCAGACAGTCTCCCCACCCCTTCCTCACACCCCAGACAGACTCCTCACACCCCAAACAGACTCTCCCACCCCTTCCTCACACCCCAGACAGACTCCCCACCCCCTTCCTCCACACCCCAGACAGTCTCCCCACCCCTTCCTCCACCCCAGACAGTCTCCCCACCCCTTCCTCACACACCCCAGACAGTCTCCACCCCTTCCTCACACCCCAGACAGTCTCCCCACCCCCTTCCTCACACCCAGACAGTCTCCCACCCCCTTCCTCACACCCCAGACAGTCTCCCCACCTTCTTCCCACCCCAAACAGTCTCCCTACCCCAAACAGTCTCCCCACCCCTTCCTCACACCCCAAACAGTCTCCCTACCCCAGATTGTCTCCCCTCCCCACTCCCCACACCCCAGACAGTCTCAGGGAGGACCAAGGAGCTTGATAACGTTCAGGCTTTCTAATTTTTACGACCAGAATCGTGTCCTTTTTGTCGTCTCCACGGACCATGGTGACGAAACCCTCTTCATTCCTTCCTTCCTACCTTCATCTTTTCCATCTTTACCCTCTTCCTTCCTTCCTTCCTTCCTTCCTTCCTTCCTTCCTTCCTTCCTTCCTTCCTTCCTTCCTTCCTTCCTTCCTTCCTTCCTTTCCTGCAAGTCGCACTGTGTCGGAAATGTAACCCCTGAACACGACCTCTAAGTGATGTTCATTTACGTATACTGTACTTCTGAAAGTAGTCAATACGGACCAACTTAAAACTAACCCTAAAACATTACTACCCGAAGAGCATTAAGTTTGGTTACCTTTTGTTTGGTTGAGTTAGGGTTAGGTATAGGTTCAGTATGGTTGATTTGTGTCGCCTGGAAATTAAAGGCTTCATCAATCATGATCGTATTTTTTCCCCAACAGAGCGCGTCTTGCCGACAGTCCATCCTCCTTCCTTCCGCTCCACCAATCTCCTCCAAAACTGGTCATATCATCCAACATTCTTGTCCTTTTCTCTCTCCTCTGCGTCTTGGCAAAAAATATAAAAATTCCTGTGCAAAGGCAAGAGAGAATTTATGCCTTAAAATTCCTCCGGTGACACGAATACAAGATTTTTCCATCGTTCGTTAAAACTCGACCGGAAATTCTAAGAAATAATACGAGGTGTTTCAAAAAGCGTTAATTTTTCATTCTGGGAGGAAAATTTGTGTGTGTGGTCAACAGTGGGCGGTAGGGGGCGGGTGTGAGTGTGCACGTCGCCAGCTGAAACATTATTGGAACGTGTTTACCCCGTTCTGTTCTCTCGTGTACTGTAATGTTTTCCAAGTTCGAGAGTAATGCATGACTAAACACTTATATAATCAGCAAAAACAAAGTAACAAAATGATTCCTTGGAGGTTGTACAGTAGTTCCGGTGGCCTGGAAGAAGAAAAGTATTCGCCTGCGGTCTTATTTTTTTTTCTTCACTTTTGAAGCTCATGAATCAGCGGGACTACCACGAGGTTAGCGTCGCCACCGCCGCTCCTCAACTGATGATTAGATGTGACTCACTCAGTCATCAGTTGGACGTGACACATGGAGGACGTGATTCTCCTTCATTACCCCTCCCTCTCTCCCACACCTCGGTCCTCACAGTTGCCTTGGCATCCGTCCAGAACCTGTTGATAATAACGATAAAAATGAACGTTGTTGTCTGGCAGATTGATGCATCCTGGCTAAATCTGTAGTAGTTATTATTGAGTCACTTCTAACAGGTCACCCCCTACCCCATGTCTCTCCCGTTATCAACACTGAGATAAAGTTTATTCTTAACATTTTTGTTGCCATTATTCCCTCGTTCTCATCATCATTGTGAACGATACAACGACGTACGTTTAATTTATTGCATTAAATACATCTGTGAGTCACTTAGCTCACGCTTTTTGGTCTTACTCTTTTCATCACGATGTTTGTGTCTTATCTACAGGTATATCATCGATCTATCTATCCATCTGTCTGTCTGTCTATCTGTATTTATGGATCCTTAAAAGTAGGGAGTAGTGTCTCACAGGTCAACACACCACTTGTCTCAACCCTGTCACCCCCCCTGTGGTATGGCCGGAACACAACACTACCGGTCGACCATCATCTCTGACCACCTGTTGCTGTCTCGTGTGTGTCCTAGCCTGGGGACACTCCCACGCTCTCTCTCTCTCTCTCTCTCTGGTGGTACAGTGGCAACACGCGTATATCTCACTATTGTGTTCTGGGTTCGAGTTTTGGCCCCGGACAGACGTGGGGAGGGTGTTAACCAGTGTCACCCTAGTAAACATGGCAGGCTTCCTCCTGTACTAACGCTGGATAATAAAGTCCATAACAAATTAACGAACACCCGACCAATCACTCGAAATGATAAATTACAAAAAAAGAAAAAAGAAATTGATCATTCTCTTTCCGTCATTACCATCACCACTACTATCACTATACCCACCCCACCACAAAGGGCACCTCTAACACCACCACCACCCCACCAATACCCCCACAACCGCCGCTACCCCCCCCCTCCCCAGAAAGGGCACCTCTACCACCACAACCACCACCACCAGACCGTTGATACACCTTGTGGCTGCAGCGGCAATTAAGGAGTACCTACCTGACCGACCCTTCCTGTCCGCCCCACAACACTTCCTCTGCAACCGGATTTTTTCCCGATGTGAACCAGCTCCAAATGACAGTAATTTACATTACATTAGTTTCCCCTGTTATTACAGTCCTCTTTCAGTAAGAGACGCAGTTTTCTTTAATGGTCACCAGTGCGGTTTTCTCTATTCTCACAGCCCCATTTTGCTCTCTCTTTCTCTCTCTCTCTCCTCATCCATATTTCATCCTCCATTCCTCCTTCCCACCTCCTGCTCCTCCCTATTCTCCACAGTCCTCCCCATACCCTCCCCACATCCTCCCCACACATCCCCTTCTCTCTCACCCCAGCGAATATTGAAACAACTCAAGAAAATAACGGCACACACACACACACACACACACACACACACACGCTTCCGGTGGTTCCTCGTATTACCTTAACAGACATCAAGATGATTCTTAGTTATTGGTGTGTTCCGCTTAATCCCTCGGTCTATGTTTTGTTAAATTATGAAGGAGGTGGGTTAGATCCCCTCCCCCATGGATGAGGGTTGTGGTGTGGCGTGGATGAGATCTTGTTTGTTATGGTATTAGCTAAGAGGAGGGTTTTAAGGCCTCCTCTTTGGTTTCTGTCTGGTCTGTCTGTCTGTCTGTCTCTCTCTCTCACTCACTCACTCAGTCTCACACATAAATTTAACCCACATCCTCACTCTCCTCCCTTCCTCAGGAGTCGACCGGTTCCGACAGTCTCCGTGCCCGGTAGCTGGTGAATATACGGGGGTGATCCCAGACGCCCCGATACTCTGCGCTAAGCTGTACTCAGACTGTAACAACCCGGAGATCATGTTCTACACCGTCTTCTCGTGTCACAACCGATCTGAGGTGATTGAAGGTGAGTCAGTGGATGGGAAGTTGTCTTGGATCATTTTCATCATATTTGTTACTTGTTGTGTGTGTGTGTGGGTTTTTTTTAGGTGTTTTAATCATCATTATGACAATCATTGTCATCAATATTATGACCAACATTACTATCATCATTATCACCATCATCGTCATCAGCATCATCATTATAACCATTAAATCGTCATCATCACTATTATTAATTTTTTTTCAGTTATTTGGATCATCATCATTTTCATTATTATTATTATTATTATTAGTATTATTAGTATTATTATTACTATCATCATCATCATCATCGGGTCATGTTGCCCAAATCACTATAAATTATTATAATTATAAACATAACTAATAACGGCGTATATAAACACTAACTATATAATATATACTAACCCACATGTCCCCTTCGCCGTGCCATAGAGCGGGAGTACAGATGCCTTGGTCAGTGGAGTGAGACAGGGGTGACCTACACGTACACAGAGCGGAGGGACCAGGCGGGCTACGAGTGTTTCGCCGGCGTGGTGGTGGACGACGGTGAGATCTACATCATGGAGGCCGGGGTGAACTGCAAGCGTGGCCTCCAGGCGCTCTCCTACGGCATGAAGCTGGTCAAACAAGGTCAGTAAGGCGACGAGAGAGGTCAAGGGTCAGGTGTGAGGACGTTGACGGTTTTAGCGTAACGCTACATTGTTCAATCACTGTAGGAGGGAGTAGGATGAGTCTAAAGGTCCTGACTGAACTTGTGGTACAAACCTTATACTACACTCAAGATTCTGGGGGTAAAGGTAATGACACTCATCTAAGTGTTAAGGTCAAAGGTTATATTGTAACATTTATCTTTGACTTAACTGTTTATTGAATTTATTTGTATTTGATAATTAATTAACACACACACACCATTGTCCCAACCATTGCAAAAATTGTCAATAACTTGTAATCAACCAGTGTATTCACTCCCAGTGAATCTTACCTTTTTGCACTGTCACTATGTTGAAATGCCCTGTAGTTTGAGCTTCTCCCCACCTAGTTATTATATATCATATTTGTATCACTTATGTTACTTTTATATTATTTGTAAATCAAGAGACACATTCCCCAATTATGTAACTATATTTTCTGCCTTCCGGCTGCCATGCTCTTTCAATAAACATTTAATTATTATTATTACTAATATTATTATTACACACACACACACACATATATATATATATATATATATATATATATATATATATATATATATATATATATATATATATATATATATATATATATATATATATATATATATATATATATATATATATATATATATATAACAAAGAGGAGAACCAGGGAAAACACAAACATCTTGACTAAGTTGGGTTTCTTTAATCACTAACGTTTCGGAAAAAATCATTTTCCATCATCAGAGCCTAGGAAACAAAAAGTTTTGAAAAAGTCAAGATGTTTGTGTTTTCCCTGGTTCTCCTCTTTGTTATATATATATATATATATATATATATATATATATATATATATATATATATATATATATATATATATATATATATATATATATATGTGTGTGTGTGTGTGTGTGTGTGTGTGTGTGTGTGTGAAAAAAGTATGTAACGCCTCATATACCATTTTACTGAAACCCATTGTCGGAGAAATAACTCACAGAAAAGCAGGAGTTGTGTGTTGTTCACCCGGGCCTTACGGTCCTCAGCTGCGGAGAAGCGGCGGGCACAGTCGAAAAATATAGAGCTCCAGTTTTTCTGGCCCTTCGGGGAAATGTATTTTCTGATGACATCTAATGATCTTTGTGACCTTTTGTGACTTATTAGGGCTTCTGATTAATGACTTCATGACCTGTGGTGACCTCTAATGATCTTTGATAACAACTTTTCACTCTGAATGACCTCGTGTCTCCTGTGTGCCTTACAGCGCCATGCCTGAACGACCCAGCCATGGCACCGCGTCCCAACCTGCCGTCACCCACACAGCCTCCCTGGTGGAACACCACACGCAACCCCTGGACCAAGAAGGCGTCCCCCGCTACACCTAAACCCGGCCAGAAGAACAACACCAAGGGAGGCGGGTCCAGTCCGCACGCCCATCTCTTTATAGTTGGCGTGGCGGTGGTGGCTGCTGCGAACCTACACCATCGGTGGGTGTAGGTGTAGAGGTAATAGGTGTACATAGGTGTACCGGAGGTAGTTCCTGCTGTGTGTCAAGGTCACGACCCTGGCCCGGCCTGCTGGTCACCGCGTTCATCCCAATCCAAGTTGCTTTCCATAAGGTTGAGGGTAAAATGTCTTCACGCATCGCCAGCTTTATTATATATATATATATATATATATATATATATATATATATATATATATATATATATATATATATATATATATATATATATATATATATATATATATATATATATATATATATATATATATACTCGAAATGCACCAAAAATTAATCTATTAGAGTACTGTCAGGTTTCTATATTTTGTATATACTGTATTATCCACAACACAATGAGGGACTTCACCCATACCTGAGTGACCCAACACTGATTCTTGATAAGCCATTGAATGGACCCATGGCCCGGGTATGGGTGCAGTGATCCCTTGTGTTTATGTTATTTTATTTTAATGTATTATGACTGAAGTTGTTATATTGACTTCATATTGTGAAGCTTCACTGATCTCTGGTTTCTTAAGCGGACAGATGATAATATTAGTAAGAGGCCACTCTAGTCTGGCAACGTTAGATGACGAGAAAAAAGGAAAGATATATTTATGAATCTATAGCACAATTATTTCCTCCTTCTCAGTTCACTGCTCAATCAAATAAATAGTTATAGAAGTTGATCATCCATTGTACCTCCTCTCTCTTCTGGCCCACCCACAACACTCATGCATATAACTCATACTTTTAACTAGTACAGTATTACATAAATATTTAGTATCCATTCGTGGGGAAGATCATCCTGGGAAAATATTGTTTGTTTATTGGTCCCGCATTCCCAGATAACGGACATGAGGTGAAATAAAAGCCTGTGAGGCAAAGACTTTTTGTTAATGTTCTACTGGATAAGAAGAGAAAACCTTTCTCCAACGGATTTGCTAATGAATTTATCCTTTATATTATTATGCCGAAACCTACCAGTATTTGATTTAGAGAAAAGAAAGTCTCTAATCTTTATATTACAGGGCCTTTCCTAACACTTAGGTAAGGAACTCCTCCATTCATAAGGTAGGGTCACTTAACAGACCCTTCTTGCTTTGTCAACATTTATTTTACATTAAGGAATGCATCAGTCTTTCTCAAGTAACTGGAACTTTACCGTTCACTATTAAGAATATCTCAGTCGTTCATTAGCAAGAATGTCTCAGTCGTTCACTGGTAAGTGGGTTCTTCCAGACTTTTACTGGAGAAAGGAATGTTACAAATCTTATATTAGCAGGAGAATTTTCTTTATTATTTGAAACGGAAAGGCAATTTCTACATCTCTCTGCTCCCCCAACACCACCACACTAAAGGGGTCCCCCACACCCTCCTCTCTGCTCCCCCAACACCTCCACAGTAAAGGGAGGTCCCCCACAATCTTCGGCTCACAAGGGGCCAGGAGAGAGAGCTCGTCAGGTGGCGTCGACCAAAGGTAAACAGTTTTATGTTATAGTCGATCAGCTTTATTAAGAGTGGGTCATTACGGTTGTGCTTTAGTCAAATAGGAAATTACGGCTTTAGTCAGAATGAAAAAAAAAACCTGGTTTGTCACAGTATTGTTTTATTTTTAAGTGATTTGGGAAAATATATTGTTAAACCAAGAGGAAATCTCATTATTAATTAAGTAAAAACAATGAAAATACTTCTCCACAGTATTAGTTCAGGGAAAATATATGTTGTATTATGGCATTAGTTCAAAGAAAAACTAGTGTCTCAGTCTAGTTCACGAGAAAACTAGTTATTGCCGTATTAATGAAAATAGATTATTACAGTAGTAATTAAGGAAAATCTATTGTATCGTTATGTTAATTAGAATATAAAAAAAATGTTTATCGGTATTTATTAAAAATATAGTATAGCATACTGTATCTTCAGTCAGAAAAAACTCACAGTACTGTACTGAGAAACATAAAAGAGGAATCTTGTAGGGTTACCACGGGGTAGAGAGAGCACGCGTCGGCATGACAACCTTGGTATTATGGCAATGGTGTACAGTAGAGTGGGGCGTCGGGCTGCCTCACTCCTCCCTAAGTAAATAAATGCATTTGGTGATGTGGAGGAGTGAGTGAGTGACCCCCTCGCTGGACAGAAGCCTGCGTGCACTTCTTCATGGAGGAGGAGGGAAAGAAAACGACACAACCTACATGCATACTTTGGGAAATTCACTTTAATGTGTTGGATTTCTAGGATGGAAAACAAGGCTTTACTTAATACATCCTTGACGTCTTTGTGGGCCATTCCTTGCTATGCTGTGTCATGCATAAGCATTAACAATATAGTTTCTTCAGTTGTATATGCGTACTGAGTATGTATATTTCAGGTCATGGGCATTTTGATGTTATTATGGTACGTCTGTGCCTTAAAATTGCCATTGCCTTGTTTGCTAGATTACATTATATCATAATTTATCAAGAAACACCAGAATTTTTTATGCACTCATGAAAATCTCCCGTAAGATTAACCAACCACGTTATCCAAAAACTGATTTGTGATAAATTTTCCTCACAATGCCTTCCCAAAGACGTTTTACTTTATTTGCTTTCCAAAGATACTGTATTAGTTACGTCGGTAACATTTTATAAGAAGTTCTCTTGAAGTGTCTGATTGTAACAATTTATCTTCTAGTATAAACTTGTTAGTAATATTTGGTGTTCAGTTGTTGCAACTATCATCGGAAATTTAAATGAAAATATGTATATTGTGAAATAATTTGCATTCCTCGCACCCTGACCTTTATCTTGTTGATCATGAATCATGTCTATTGTTACATTTTCCATTTGTTATTGTGCATTTATGAACGCGCAACTATGACGTCACAGCAGTGAGGTTGTTTGTTTTGGTTTGATAATGCGATACGGACGCTTCCAATTGTTTCATTTGTCTGATCACCATAGTGTTTGTTCTGCAGCTAAGTGGTGTAATAACCGTAGTGTTTGCAACTATCTGGGTTAATTTTATGTTTATGCGTAAGCATTCAGAGTAGTATTGACAGCTTGGAAGAGTAGAATATTGGTAGTTGCTAGAGTGAATCAAGCCGGTATTTCTGGGGGATTGAGCTTTAGGCCCATAAAATCTGAAAGAACATGGCCACGGATACGGATCACCGATTTTTTTTTTTAAGATCGAGGGTACAGGTACGGGGATTTTCTAGGTGATTTAACGCAAATGTAAGAAAAATAAAGTTTATTAAACCCTTTCAAAATATGAAGCAATCGTTGTTTGCTTGAATGTCCGAGTTAATGTCCCATACCAATAGTAGGACAGAATACAAAACAGTATAGACATCGGTACAGTACTAATTGACCAAACGGTTATACAAGAAACTTTCCGGAACCATCTTCAGATTTCCATCTCTTCATCCTCGACCTTAAAGCTTCCTAACTCCGTTCTTGTAGCCACTTTGTGTGTGAAAACGTGATTTCTACACGGATGTCAAGTGTTGTATAACACATATGGACGTGTAACTGAGCACTTCATCCAAAAGACACATTAGTCCTGGGTGCGTCCCTTGTAGCGGTGATTGGCTTTTTTGTTTTATAGGTTTTGACCGCAGCCAAACACTCCCTTTTGTCATGCTGTCACAGATCAGTAGTATCTGATTATTATCATAAATAACCATAACATGCTGGAGTTGCTAAAAAATGTGTCTATTTACAATTAATTTGTAAATTTTATGATTGGTACTTTTTTGCAATAACCAAGTCCACGTGGAAGATAAAAGGTGAATCTTATGTCTGGGTGAGGTGTATACGCCAGCTCATGTGAATTTAATTTTCTTAGAGTATTTTGCTATGTACAGTTTACCCATTTTCCATTTATTTCAGTGTTACAAGGTTATACTGATTATTTGCATTCCATTGTTTAGTCAGTACTGATAAAAGATGTGTTCGCTCGCAATAGATAATGGATGATGCAGTTGTATTGTTTTAGACTGATCATGTGAGACATGAATGAGATAAATTTATTTTCCATGTCAAGAGTGAAAATCCATTTCCATGTATGTAGACAGACACCCACAAAAGTCCTGTCTCCTATCCTCCTGAACCATGAACCCCGAGATTTCGGACTTGTAAGCCCAAGGCAGAAGACACTGATACATTATTCACTTTATAATGCTTCGGAATCACGAGTCTCCATCTCGGGGTTCGTGGTTCTTTAAGATGTATTAATATGTTCATTGTCCATTGTATGATACAAAGGTATACTCTTAGGCAGTAAGATGTAATGTTTATTTATAAATGGACGTGAGTTGAGATTTATTTATATGATTACTGTAAAGGATTCCAACAATTCTGACAAATGAAATCCCATAGGTGTTTCACCAAGAACATGTCTACGTCATGATGAACATAGCAAGCCCTCGTGTGTGTGTGTGTGTGTGTGTGTGTGTGTGTGTGTGTGTGTGTGTGTGTATACCTGTATATATAAATGATATGTATATATTTGTAAATAATCTTCATGATAAATGGTCAAGAACAATAAAGTGCTTTGCTTTTCAAATTGTGTTATTCTAATGTTTTATATTTTTTCTAAGATATACAATAGATATGCTAGAGACTGTCAGTTGATTCAAAATGCCCAAAGGAGGGTCACTAGACTGGTGCCTGCACTACTGCACCTCAGGTACCCGGAGGAATTAAAACGCCTGCAGTTGCCTAGCATATATCATAGGCAGGCAAATGGTGATTGAAATGAAGTGTATATACATCTCCGAGGTCATTAGACACTAGGGGTCATAGTTTAAGGTTGAAGATGCCACAAGTCCAGAAAATTGTGAGGGCAAACTTTTTCGGAGTGAGAATTGTAAACTCTTGGAACAATCTTCCATAGAGTGTTGTGACGGCACCAAGTGTGAGCTCTTTCAAGACTAGAATTGACCAACACCGGCGCAGGTACAGATACATTCTGCAGCCAGTACTTGCCAACAGTGCATAACAGAGACGACCACTGAAAGCAATATAAATCAACACATTGGTTGCAAATTTACACTTTTGTATTTTTATCTCTTAGCCTAACCGTTTCTCACCTTATTTTATCTTAAACTAAACCTGATGCTCTAGAAAATTAATCCCATGATATTTTCAGCTAATATTTATCTAATACACTACCTTCACCTATCTTTCATCATAACCCAGCCCTAACCTAAACTTCCTTAATTCGACCCAGGTTTTACCAGTTTGCTGTTCAATAAGCTGATGAACTGAACTTAATCCTAATGAAAACTCGTCACCACCCCTTTTTAATACAGTAGTTAATTTAAACTGGCCCTCATTTTAACCTTGTATAGCCCGAACCTGATCACAGCCACTCAGCAAAATACTGTGCAAACCAAAATTTAAGTTTTGTCTTGCCAGAACAAATTTTCAAGTCATTGTTTATGTTGCTCCAATTTTTCACTTGTTATAAAGCAGAATATTTTCACTAACACCCTATTTTTTTTTTTTTTCTAAATTTATCAACTTACCGTTCGGACAATTGGTCTATCCAGTGTTAGTACAGAAAGAAACCCGAGTCCGGGATACCTGTGATATTTGGTTAACACGTACCCTTCTCATGTGTGTCTGGTCCAAGCATATTAGTGAGATTTTTCTTTTTTTACGGGAATTAGCCCACCCAGGAACAGGTCACTGACCCACATCGGGGCCTGGGGTAATAATAATAATAATAATAATAATAATAATAATAATAATAATAATAATAATAAACCACATAGAAATACAAAATGAAAAAAAAATCAAAAGTGAGGAACAATATATGTATGTTGTGTTATCAATAGTAAGAGAAACAATTGAGACCCTGCAATTGTGTGCAAATGAGGCAGAAAGTCAGATCAGCAACCTGGGACTTGGTCACAATTTTCGTGATGCCATATGGCAGCAAGATCTACCATAGACAACACATTATGCTTCCAATATCTTCCCAGGCGGTAGTACCTCCCTGTTTGGTAACTGCCTAAGACCTACGTGTTGTATTTGTATTCTAGTTCCAGGTGTGTTCTTAATCGGTGGTTAATTATTTTTTTCTAAAATTTTATCCGGAGTTTCTAAAAGAGAGATTGGTCTGCAGTTTGCTACTGCTGTGGGGGGCTATTCCTGGTTTTGGTATCAGTCTGATATAAAATTGCTGTCTTAAAATTCTTTGGGTAGTGGCCTGAAGCTATGGATGCACTGAATATATTTCTTTGTAGGAATACCATGTTGTTTGGTAATTTACGATACAGGGAAAGATTACAGGAATATATAGAAAATGGATGGTAACTTTCACTACAGAAAACAAATCTCTCTCTAGGGGTGGCTAGCTCGTTTCACACATGTTTTACAGACGCCGTAGCATAATATGAATTGAGGTGTATAAGCATGTAGTGGATTTCTCCCCTACAAACGCAGTTTGTCACTGAGTAGCCGACCCCACCAATTCCCCAGTGTATGCCTCGTGATCTAGGTCAACCTGCGCCGCCATACATAATAGGGGCACCAGAACTGAACCGCATAATCGAGGTGTGGCCTGACTAGCGCAAGATATAGTTGCAATAAGACCTCTGCATTCTTGTTACTTACACTTCTAGATATAAAACTGGTTCACAAATAGGGTGGTGGACGAGTGGAACAAGCTTAGCAACTTTGTAGTAAGTGCGGGAACTCTGGAAAGTTTCAAAAGGAGGCTAGGTAGATTCATGGATGATAGAGAGTGGTAGTAACTCTCGACAGGAGCTGCCATGCACAGGCCAACCGGCCTATTGCAGACTCCTTATTTTCTTATGTTCTTATGTTCTTATACATCACGGAGCGGGAGTCAACTACTAAGCCACGCCTACCCCCCGCTATTTAAGACCTGACCTCATGGTGACCTGTCTCTCTTTCTACCCACACCAACCAGCCAGTAACACCTCCTCCTCCGCCGCTGCCTGGCGGCCCTCGCTCCTCCTCTCTCCCGCCGGCGAGCATGGCGCCCCACAAGCTGTCCTTCTCTGAGCGTCCTCACCAACCAGCTCTCTCTACATCACGCTTGTAACCATGCTGCCTTCCCAGCACCAAGCTGCATTGTACATCCAATACAACATGTATATAGAGAGCACATTGTGAGTTTCCTTTCTCCATTCCATCCTGAGTGTGAACCAAACATCCTGAACCCCACAAGCATCTCAAGGGGCACTACTCAGTCGAATGTCCTTACTTGGAGGTGACGAACGCTCGCCCCACAAGGGGTCACAGCTCAAGATTGAAGAAGCCGCAAGTCCAGAAAACTGTGAGTTTTAGTTTAGTTTTATCCTCTTCACCACTGATCGGCTCGTTAGCCGCTTGGGCGATCGGTCACGTCTCTGATTACTTTTTCGGAGTGAGAGTTGTGAACTCGTGGAACAATCTGCCAGAAAGTGTTGTGACGGCACCGAGTATGAGTTCTTTCAAGACCAGACTTGACCAACACTGGAGCAGGTTCAGGTACACTCAGGAGCCGGTGCATGCCCAGTACCTGCCAACAGTGTGTAACAGAGACGTGACCAATCGCCCAAGCGGCTAACGAGCCGATCAGAAGTGAAGAGGATAAAAGTAAAGTAAATATATTATCAGTGCAACTGTGCCCATGACACAGCTCCTCCTACCCCAATGATTCGTGTGCGGTAGCGTCGATAAAATATTTACAGTATTTACACAGAATGTTCAAATAACTGTTACTCTTTCTTACTGGTTTACAATACCAATCATAACAATAACACATCAAAATTTTCAGACCAAAAATCCTTACTAAAAATTATAAACCGGTTACATACACACGGAATAAAAGTCAGTCATAAAATAATTGATACATGCTGTACATATTCTCTAATTTACTTTTATCCTCTTCACCACTGATCGGCACAAATAAAAATAAAAATTGGGGGGGTTACATACATAAACATATATATTTTTGTTTTAGAATACATACATTGAAATTTGGCTTCTTACATCACGGCGATTGGTTCAAAGGCTTAGTAATTCAAGCTATCTTGTTTAGAGTGTTATCAATGAAAAATTTCCTTCTATTTCCAAATACGTAACTTCATTTGTACTCTCAAACACAATTGATATAATAATCGTGCCAAACCTGACACAATAATAGTACAGTCAATAAACATTAAAAGGTAAACCAGCTGATGTTATTGTTGGAATTTGTTGGTTGCTCATTTGTTTTTGTTATGGTCTTATCCGGATAGTCTTTCGCCTGTGTGAGTCTGACTCTTGCCAGACGTCATGTAGGCTGTCGGCCTGTACCTGGTTGGACGGTTGGTCACACCTCTGTTACACACTGTTTGGCATGTACTGTCTCCAGAATGTATCTGTACCTGTGCCAGTGTTGGTCTTAAATAAGCCCCCAGCACTCGTTTGCCGTCTTTACACTCGGGCAAATTATTCCAAGAGTTTACAACTTGTACTCCAAAAAAGTTAGCTATGACAATTTTCTGAACTTTTGCTTTTTCTTGAGACTGTGACCTCGGTAAATGGTGGATAAAAGCCTGCCTAAGTATTCATGGTTAATTTTATATTTTATATAATTTTGGTTGCTTTATTAATTTTTACTTTAAGGTGGTGGATATTTTGCCATGACCGGCGAAGTTCCTGCTAATACAAAAGACCTAACAGCCGCTTCCACCGTCTCAGTAAACTCGCCCACGGCAGGTGTTAAGTTATGCTAGGTTAGGTTAGAACTGTTAGGTTAGGGGTATTATTACAGTTTAAGCCACAACTCGGTTAGAGCAATTTTGTGTTTACCATTAGTTATATCTTTTCAATAGGAACTTTTTCTAATCCCACTTCCGTCACAAATAGATTAACCGAGAAAGTAATTTCATGTAAGAAATTAACGTAAATCTGCAGTCACCGCGTGTTGTCTGTTTACAACCGATCCGTTATGTTTGAGCGTACTCTCACATCTATTAAAAACGTAAAATTACATCATGATGCTTCAACAAAGTTGCTTCATTGGTACCAGATATCAAAATAGGTACCTTTTGTTCAATATATAGTCTCTCCTCGACTTACGACATATTTGACTTACGACAACCCTGACATATGACAGCCATGGTCGTATAAAATATTTTTCACATTACGTATTTTCGAGTCCTGACATTAGTGATTGCGCTGTGTACTGACAAATTTTTTTTTTTGTAATTCCCTTTAAAATGGTTGGCAAGCGTAAAAGTGAGAGTCTTCTTGGTGCTGAGAAGAAAGAGAGACCCCCATTTTAGAATTTATATGTATTATTTTCGACTTACGACCTGGCCGCTGGGACGGAACCCCGTCATAAGTCGAGGAGAGGCTGTAGCGGGGACGGTTGGGAAGTTAGGTTAGGTAAAGTTAGGTAGGTTTCTTTGGTTGGTTAGGTCAGGTTGTATGGGGGGGAGCGGTGAATACAGTAATCCAAAACAACTCATTTCCGACAAATGAATATCAAATTAGAATGAATCCCACCAAATACCATGGGAAAAACAAAACAAAATTGCTGAACAGTATTTGTGGCTGAAACTAAATTTACCAGAGGGTATTATTTCACTGGTTGCCACTAAATGAATCTCGAGCATTTTATATTTCACTTGTTGCCTCTAAACGAATCTTGCAAATTTTATAGTTACAATCAGTAGTTTCTTCAGTGGCATTTCTGTTGCAAATTATGTCTAAGCTAAATATTTAACATTTTATTATGCATAAAAATTTTCTTTTCACTTGTTATCACTAAATGAATCTCGCAAATTTTATATTTGCAATCAATAGTTTTGAAAATTCTAAGATATGTTTTTTCAATGGCATTTCTTTCGCAAATTATGTTTAAGCGAGATATTTAACATTTTGTTATGTATGTTTGTATGTGGCGTTACATACCCAAAACATCGAACGACTCTGGAGCTCCCCCAGTTAGGTTAAGTTAAGTTATGTTACGTTATGTTAGATTCAAAATGTTTTTCTGATGGTTTTTGATGTGTTTTGAACACTTATAACATTGATTTTTATAATAAATCTCTCGGTATTGAGATGGGGGGGGGGCACATCTCAGAAACTACAGTATTGATTTACACCAATAATGAAGGTCTAATTTGTTCATAACACGTCAAAAACTACCAGAAAAACATACGTACTTTCAACTTTGATTTCGTATTGTGGCAACAAGTGAACATTTACTTGTACCAAGGTTAGGTTAGGTTTACTTTTAACACATTTGCCATAACTACGACAGTATCCACTATAAAACACAGTGAAATCAGCGGTTGTGAAGTCATAAATAATTACCAAAGTTCCTACTACAGTAGGGTCGGGATATACAGTATAGTGAGATAGGATCCAACGATGTTCACTATATATTTAATCGCGATATTTAATTACATATAATCAATTGGGAAAATATGGTAGGTTCTGGAGGCCAAAAAAAGTGACTAAACTTGACTTAACGAGTTCATTTTCTTACTAACTAAAGCCCAATGAACACTAGACTTTGGAACAACAGGCTATTTCAATATCAATATCAAGGAACACCAGACTTGGCAGCTGACGCACCATCCTGGAAACACCAGACTTGGCAGCAAATGTCACACTGCCACCCTCACTTGACAATCCCACACCTACATAAACGAACACCAAAAATATTAGTTACAGTATTAAATCTTTTCCATTAAGCTTTCCATTATCTTCACTTCACTTTTCATATCAAAAGCAACCCATTTACACTCGCTTTAGAAATTGGAATCTACACCAGTCTCAGCTGCTGACACGCCATCCCGAGAACAACAGACCACACACTGCCACCCTCACTTTACAATCATAAACAAACAAACCAAAAATATTAGTTACAGTATTAAATCATTTCCATCATGCTTTCCATTACCTTCACTTCACTTTTCACGTCACTAGCAACCCATTTACTGTACACTCACCTTAGAAGCCGTAATCTGCAGCAGAGTCAGCTGCTTTCTCGTCACTCATTCCGAAAGACTGAGCGGGCGAGCGTGTATGCATGAGTGAGTAGCCACGTTGATGTCTCTGGTGAGCAAATAATGCATTTGTTTGCCATGGCGGCACATTTGAAATATTCCCTGCCCGATTTCCCTGCGAAAAAAAAATTATTGCTATACAGGTACAGTATATATAAAGTCGTGATATATCCCGACCCTACTGTAATGCTATTTTACCCGTGAGTGTGCTGATTGGTTAATCGTCCATTACCAGCGAACAATGTGAGACTATATTTGGCAGTGACTCGCAGCATTTGGCATTTATTTTGCTGTGGGTCGATCGGTGTGTACAGTAGCTGTAAACGTTCCTAACCATATTTCTATTGTGCATGGAAACTACTGATAAAAATAGAGGTAAAGATTCGTTTTAGATCAAACATGAATTTCATACCTCTTTTTATTTTGGGAGAAAGCCAAAAAAAATTTATATTCTAATACGTTTCCAGTGCAAATTTATACTTTTTGAGTGTTTTAACTGATAAGACCTCTCCAATTACCAACAATATTGGTTGTTCAAAGTGGGGAGATATGATAGAAGTATTTAAGTGGTTGAAAGGAATCAATAGAGGAGATATAAATAAAGTTCTTATAATATCCGAGCAGGATAGGGCTCGTAGCAACGGATTTAAGTTGGATAAGTTTAGGTTTAGGAGGGAGATAGGAAGGAACTGGTTCACAAATAGGGTGGTGGACGAGTGAAACAAGCTTAGCAATTTTGTAGTAAGTGCTGGAATGCGGGAAAGTTTTAAAAGGAGGCTAAATAGATTCATGGATGATAGAAAGTGGTAGTAACTCTCGACAGGAGCTGCCATGCACAGGCCAACTGGCCTATTGCAGACTCCTTATTTTCTTATGTTCTTATGTCTCTCTTTCTCTCTGTAAATGATAACGGACTCACTTCCTCGAGTTTTTATTACAAAAAAATCTCTTCCAGATAACCCTTTTACGTTTATTTTTTCCTTGGAGTGATTCTGTCTGAATCTTTTTTATTATTGTTTATGCTACGACTATTACTATTTCGACTACTGTACTTGTTAGAGTTAATGATGTCAAAGTTTCTTAAGTTTATGACACAGTTGAGCACATACAGTATGTACTGTACGTACAGTTGTGGACATAATCCCTATAGATACTTTTGTCAATATCTAGCAAAAATACTAGCAACTTTAAAACTACCCTTAAACATTCTTGGGTACACCCAGGGTGTCATCCACAAATAATCGAGGTCCGCGAATTGTCAGGGCATGCTGTATTTATTAATGTACAGTAGCTAAAACAATTCTCTGTGCAGGTGGGGGTCGATATGTTCCAAAATTTTATATGTGACTAGTGACAGCCCTCATATACCAAAATTTATCGTCCATGGTCTCATATTGTTTCCCACAAAGCATACACAGATAGTTGTTTTAGCTACTGTACAGTATTACAGGTATTACATATATATGTTATTATTATTATTACTATGTTTACAGTACCTTTAAAAAATATTTGTTTGCACAGTAATTATAAATAGATTATTTTATGGCAGCCAAGGCATTGCAAGGTATGGTGTCCTGCATTTTATATAAAATACTGTTCCTTGGTGAGTTAACATCATCCCTGTCTTTGTTTTACAGGTTTATGTGTCTGCCATCTTCAATATGGAAAGGATGGTAGATCACCTTGGCAGTACCATAAACACACCACAGCTCTTTGAGGATGATGACTCCCCAGAGTCCTTGGATGTTGGAAGTCTTTTAAGTGACAGTCATGGTCGCGGTAGTGAAACAGAAAGTTGCTTTAGTGGTTTTGATTCAGATGATGAAATATTATTGCAGAAATGTCAAAAGAAAAAACAAATTTGCAAGGGTAAGTGTGTAAACAAGATTACAGAACATGAAAGATTAGTTAGTATTGAGAAAAATTTTAGGCCTGTAACTTATGCTCACTTCATTTATTATGAAAGATATCCAGATGTGCTATATATAGATAGTATGAGACAAGGTAAAAACAGAAATGATTATGAGACTGAACAGAATCATAAAAAACTAGGTTCCAAAAATATTGCAAAGGTAATAATAACATATTGTACAAATAGAAATAGAATGTGCAGTTCTTTAAAAAGTCTGAATGGAGGAATGCAGGTTGTAGACAATGAGGGTCGTGGTTATTATCAAATACGCACAAATACGAGTACAGAAAATATGAAAACATCTTACAGAGACAGTCAGGTCTTGTGCCACAATATTAACCTTACACAAAAACATAAGCAGTGTAACGGAACTCATCCAGTTCTTCTTACTCATAGTGGACATTTTCCTACAACAAAAGTGCAGACAAATAATGATCATCTAACTTATAATTTTCCTGAAAATGAACTGAAGAAAGGGGGAATGACTGTGTACACTAACGTACCTCCTCAGTACGGAAATGTCCCCAAGAAAAACTTGTCTCCACAAAATAGAAATGCTCCCATGGAAGACCTATCTCCACAAAATAGAAATGCTTCACTGGAAGATATATCTCCACAAAATAGAAATGCTCCAATGGAAGACCTATCTCCACAAAATAGAAATGCTCCAACGGAAGACCTATTGCCACAAAATAGAAATGCTCCCATGGAAGACCTGTCTCCACAAAATATAAATGCTCCAATGGAAGACCTGTCTCTACAAAATATGAATGCCCTCATGGAAACTTTATCTCCCACACCTATAATTACAGATCCAGATGAACCAGCTCCCAGCTACTGTGCTTCAGAGCAAATTAGAGAGGTTCCTGCAACAGAGGATGATGTAATGAATGACTCCGGACATTTTATTAAGGATAAAGATAATATAATGGACCACACCAATAATACTTGTCCTAATACTGAAGACATAAACCATTCTCTTGTTACTCAAACATCAAATGATACCAAAAAAATTTATACAGTTTATAATAGTGTCAATATGATGGAAGAAATTGGTGCAATAAAAGAAAACAAAACTGATGACACTGAGTGTGAAGATGTTTGTACCATGAACCTACCAACCTCTAACAACAGCACTAATTGCAGTTTGGGTGTTAAAGAAACAAAAGAAAAACATTCAGACAGTATCAATGACATGAACAAAAAATATCTTACTGAAGAGTCAGTAAGTAATAGAAAAGCAAGAGAACCCTGCCATAACTCTCCAGAAAAATTGATTGATATCGTGAAAACTCTTTCTAATGTTTCCAGTAGCCAAACTGGCAATGAATTACCATTTTTAGAGAATCTTGTCAATCAAATATGGCATGAGCTGACTGTCCAAACACAAGCTACAGAGAATGCTGGTGACACTTCTAACATTAATTCAATTTTATCTGATTCCCCAGACAACAAAATCATATTAAGTGCTCAAAACCTTCACCAAGAAGTTTGTGAGATCATGACACAGGAATCTAATGAAATTATTGGTAACTCTGGCAACAGTAATACAGTTACATCAGACACCCAGAGGCCTCATATGACATCATCACCAAAAGATATTAATCAAGAATGTTATAAGAAGCCTAACTTAGGGCTTGAATCTGAGGAAGATGCAGGTGATATTGTCAGCTCTGTTTCTGATATGTATGACCTCCAGGGTAGAATGTCAGTGTCACCTTCAAATGGGCTTAAAGGAGAATATGAAGAGTTGACTTCAACACAAAACTCAATGGCTGGTACTGGTGATGCTGTCACTACTAATTCTGATCCACCTTATCCCCAAGGGAAAATGGAAATAACCCTCACGGACAGGTATTATATAGAAAATTGTGAAACAATGTCTTCAGTCCCAAAGTGTGTTGACAGTGTTGATAGTATCAACCCAAGTTGTAATCTGTCACACTCCCAAAGTACCAATGTAATATCATCGCCAAGAAAACTTGATCCAGGAAGTTCTGAGGCACTGATCTCAAGCAATAAGTTTGTCAAGGAAACTTGTCATGGCATCAGTAGTAGATACAACTTATCAAAGTCCCAGTATTGTGAAGTAGAATCAGCAACAATCCCTAATCAGGAATTTTATGAAGAGGTAAACTTTAAACAAAATTTTACAAGAACGTACAGTAAAGCAAACTCCAAAACCCTGGGAAAAAAATTTAAGTCATCTTCACAAAAACTTGATAAAGACACAGATAATAAGGCAGCCAGAAAGGAGAAATATAAGGAAGTATCATCAGCTGACGTTACCACTTTTCATAAAATAACTAAGGAGTCGAGGAGACCACTAAGTTTACCTGAAGAAACAAGCCAAGAAGATTTTAAAGGGAACTCGCCAAGAAACTCTTGTGAACAATTTCAGGGAAAAGATGTAGATGGGGATATAATCAAGAGAGCATGGCATTCTATATCTTCCCTACCATCAAATTATATAAGTGAATTTAGACCTTTTTCAGGGGCATGTAGCAGAAATAAAAGATATGACAAGAAATTGAGTTCAATGAATAATGTACAGGCAATTCCAAGTGATAGTGAAGTATTATCTATTGATCATAATTATTTTAGCCATGATAACACATTCCAGAATAGTAGTGCAGATAAGAGTAATATTGATAATGGTGTAGACAGTTTTACTACAAATAATTTTACACCGTGTCATAACGCACAAAAGCATTCTGAAAGTACTGATCACAGCAATGATAGCGATATCAGTAAATCTTTTATTAGATATAAGTGTCAAGAGAAACCATTTGAAGTCAGTAAAATGTTGGGAACAATAAGGTCTTCTGCAGTTGATAAGAATAACACCAAAATAGCCCAAGATTACCTTGGCTGTTGTACAGAAAGTTCACAATGTACGACATTTAATGACAAAGTTAATAGAAGCGGAACAGAGAGCATTTTGTACCCTTTTGATCGCACTACATTTTTTAACAGTATAGGATTAGTAGGGAAGAATGTACATAATAACAAGAGATGCTCTCCATCTTCTGTTGCACACAGGACAAGAAAAGTACGTGCAAGAAAAGAAAGAGAACATACCAGAAAGGAGGTGATGCTGGAGACACCAAAGTTTAATCCTACTCAAGATAAGATTAATACTAAGAGCTCAGTGTCAAAGGAAAACAGTATGACTGTTGTTAATGACTTTTCATATAAAAGTATAAAGATGAGTTGCTGTTATAAAGATGAAGAAGAGTGTCAACCCAATGTTAAGGAATTCACTAATCTTGGGCAGAAGAAGAAAAAATCAAGAAGTGGCCAGAGAAAATTGTTATTCAAGTCTCTTAAGGAAGGAAGAGATGAAGCATCTTTGGCTGTATGTGACAGTAGCAAAGATGGTAGTGTTGCTTGTTGTCATAGCAGGCAAGACTCTCTGGAATCTTGCCCTACAATATTTGTGGGAAGCGTGAATCTCAGTGTGTAATTGAAAAGCAAAATGAGGGTATGAAAAAATCTGGTGACTCTACCTGTTTTAAAAACACAACAGAAAAATCAGTTGTTGAAGATAAGACGAACACAACACTATATCAAGAAAACTATTCTTCCTGTCTGCGTAGCAACACTAGTATAAAACTCTTTATTTGTAATACATGTCGGAAGTCTTTCCAAAGTACAGACGAATTAAATTTTCATTGTACCACAGAATGTGCACACTCCCTGACCTGTGGCACGCATAACTGCTCACAATGCTCTCATCCTTCACATCAAAGTTCTTCAACCAGTGTTATAGAAACAAACATGAGAAACTCCAGCAGTAAGCATGTGACTAAATTTACAAATAATATATGTCATTCTCCTGGCATATCTTTATATAAGCAACCACTAAAGGTACAAGATTTTACCATTACACAGAAGATTAATACTTTCCCCAATCCTCCAGATATTGTTGTCACTCATCTACATGTTCATCAGAATTCTTTACAAGCCAAGGTACTCGGTAGAGCCTCTGTTGAAAAATTATTTCTTTGTGAGGAAGGTAAAGGAGAGGATCCAGAAGAGCCTTTCAGATATGTGGCATACAATGTACAGAATCCAGAGCAGCCAGTTAGATTTGTGGTAGATAATAGGGAGGATCCAGGGCAAGTTTTCAATTTTGGGTCAGATAATGGAGAGGATCCTGCACAGCCTTTTGGTTTTGGTTCAGATATTGGAGAGGATCCTGTACAGCCTTTTGGTTTTGGGTCAGATATTGAAGAGGATCCTGTACAGCCTTTTGGTTCTGGGTCAGATAATGGAGAGGATCAACAGGAACTATTCAGTTTTGGGTTGGACTCAGGGCAGCCATTCAGATCTCGTGCAGATTATATCAGAATAATATCCTCAGAAAAAATGGTGGAGAAGTTTTTGGACCCAAGCAAAAAAATTCATTGTGATTCCAGCAAAACTGAAGAGAAAATAAGTTTTGCTCCCCAGAAAGTTTTGAAACGCTTATCAGAAGAAAATGATTTTTTGGGATTTGAAGATGGAGTGCAAGACTATGAAGTGAATGAAAACTTTTTCCCATCCATTATTTTAAATAAAAAAAGTTGTATTGGATCTGCAAATGAAGAAAAAAAGTATTTATGCTTACAGAACATTGAGGAAGACAATTGTGAAAACACAACTACAATAGATCCAGAATATAAATGTATGGAGTCTCTGGTAGAAGGTCCCTCTTGTAATAAGTCTAACATCCCATTATTGATTCCCTCTGCAGAATTGGTACCTTCAGTAGACAATTCTACATTACCGGTATCTAGTGATCTTGAAGCTTGTGGAGATTTACAGACACTTAATGATGTGAGTTTTGCTCCTCCCAGGAAGAGCAAAGGAATTGTAAGAAGAAGAGCAAAGAGACTTTTGGATCAGAACACATCAAAACTACTATTAACTTCAGGTGTTAAAAAGAGAGTAAGTCATACTCAACAGCCTTCAGAAAACTTTCCAATTGGGCAAGTACAAGAAAATACTTCTCTGTATAAGAAATATCCAGATAAGGCTGTAACAAGACAGAGTGTTCAAGTAAATCAGTCAAGGAAATTAGACTCAGCGTTTGCAAATGGTTGCCAGCCAAGAGCTTCAAATACTGCTAAGCAATACAAAGAAGACATTGTGATAATAAAAAGTGGCAAAAGATTGTATTCCTGTAATATATGTCACAACTTGTGTAGTTCACCTGGTGACCTGGTCCGACACATGAAAATACACACTAAGGAAAGTCCTTTTAAGTGTCACCTTTGCCCACGAACTTACACACACAGAAGTTCCCTAACCAAACACTTGGATGTACATGAAGGAAAGAAGCCTTTTATTTGCTTAGTATGTAAAGCGGCTTTTTCCCAGAAAGTTCATTTAAAAACACACTTCTCAATTCATACAGGTGAGAAACCTTTTAGGTGTTCAGAATGTGGCAAAGCATTTTCTCGCCGTGATCATCTGAAAGGGCATAAATATACTCACACCTCAGAAAGACCATACAAGTGTGATATGTGTCCTCGTGATTTCAAATGCAATTCAAATTTGTTCAATCATAGGAGAATCCATCTTGAAGATCGACGATATCAGTGTGATTTCTGCAGTGCTTCTTTTATTGTGGCACACAGTTTAATGCTGCATATGAGGACCCATACTGGAGAAAAACCTGTTCATTGCCCAATATGCAATGTAGACTTTAGATTTGAAAGTAGTTTGAGAAAACATGCAACTTCAAAGCATCCTGGCTTTGAGGTCAGGGGCTCCGTTCTTGTTCGTGCAGTGCAGTAATGACCGGGAATATACAGTCCCCGAAAGTATCGTTAGCCTTTGAACATGAATAAGTATACTCTGTATATGTTTTCGAACAATACATACAGTAATACAGTGGGGTCTCCTTTTGCACAGGTATATCGTACTGGTACACGGTCACGCATCAGATATCCACACAAGCGATGCCCTTTATCGTGTTAAAATTGCTATACGTATCTGTATTGTATTGGACTCACCCGACCTTTACTTTAGAGCAACTTTGGGTAACCAGCTTAACCTTCCAAAAATGACAGTGTCACATAAATTGCCTCTAAATTATTAAATAGATATTTTAAGAAAAGCCAGGAAGTTAATTATGCGATATTTTTTATCATTTCCACCAAATAGTAGAGGTGTGGGAAGCTCTGGGAGATGATGGGAGTCCAAGGCCGGGGATGAAGGATAGTTGGACTCAAAGTTTTCAAAATCAACTGCAGACACTTAAACAAAGCAACTTCAACTTCATTACCAATCTCCAGAGCAGCAGGGTCATCGTTACCGGATTCTCATTCAATAGTTGAGGCGTAAAATAGGCCGTGATGAGAGCTTGGCAGCGGCCTTTAAACTCTTTGTAGCGTTGCCTGTAGGGTTCCATCAAACTCTCTAACTGTGCACCGAGTTCATGACTGTGTTACAAGCTGGGCTCAGCAGTAATTAAAGCATCCTAGAATTCTTCAACATTGCAAAGAATTTGCATCACCTGCTGCTGAGCCATGCATTCCTCGGTCTGTTCTGTTACCGCCACACCACAAGCACTGATTTAGTTTGTTGTTTTATTTTAAAGTCAAAGTATATACAGTACTGTATTGTATTTTGTTCTTTTATTTCATACTGTATGTTATATTATTTATGAAACATACAACATAGTAGGCTGATCTTATGAGAATATAATAATGAATAGATAAAAACACTGGTGAATGAGGCAACAGCCAAGTGCATACACTTGGTTACAAAGGGGAAAGGACAATCAATCCTTTTGGGGGTGGGTGACCATATCAACCCTCCCTCCTCCCAAAGAACCCTACCTCTACCACTCTCTACTCCACTTTCCATCTCCTATCTATACCCTCTATTTTTTTAAGTAAATAACAAGAATAAGGGATAGGCTATGAGAAATCATGAAAGAAAAATAGAAAGAATTAAGAGTAATTAAAGAATAAATATAAAAGAGAGATAACAAAGAAACATTATGTCTATGTGAAAAAAAGTAAATTTATCCTCATTCTCTCCTGCAATATCAGGTCATCCATTGTATGTAAACTTCTCTCATTTGCAGTGAAGATGGGGTGGAGGGAATAGTGGTCTCATATTACTGACCTGATGCACTGTCAGTTCACCCAATATTGAGGTGGGGAATTAGTGGGTCTCATGACTTGAAGATATCTTGAATAAAGACAAAAGTAATATACAGTACACTGTACCCTCGTTAATTCATATTTCAGCCTAATTCTTATGTTTTATTTTTTCTTAAAAAATTAATTACCAACTTGACCTCAAAATGAATCTGAAATAACCATGCAGTTCCAAAACATTAGGGTTGCCATATCTGAACATTCATAAAAGAGGACGCTCCGGAAGACATCCTGCCCCCGCCCCCCCGCCCGGAACACACTTTGGCGTTATGTTACCTTGAAGCAGCCGTGACTATTAATTTTGCATATATATACCAGTATTGATGTACAGTTGTACACCACTTAACGCGGTCAGTAAAACCCAGAGGGTACCGTGTTAAGTGAAAACCGCGTTAAGTGAACAACAGAACATATGGGATTAATTCCAATAGAAACCGGCCCGACCCCCAAACTCCACTTTTTGACGACACATAACTATGTTGTAGTAAAAATAACATCTTAAATTTATGATGGTACATGCACACAATTAATACTTTAGAGAAATAGAGAAATATAGTCGCCAAGTTAATGTCCATTCAAATAATGGACTCCACTCCCTCCCCCTCTTCTCACACTACACTGCTGGCTCTTCCCTCTCTGAGAAATTTTTGGGGGAAAACCACTAAATTTTAATAAATAATACCTCAAACTAAAGTTAGGATAATACAATTGACATTGCTGGATTCCTTGTAAGACCAGGAATATTTTGAATATAAATGTCATATATTTTGCACAAAAGATAACATATTTACTCAGAGTAAACATTTTATCTAAAATTTGTATGTCTAATGCAAAATATATGATGTTTATATTCAAAATGATCACCAAATTGTAAGAATTCCAGCAATGTAAATTATATTCTGGCCGGGTAATTTGTATGAATTTTATGAGCTAAAACAAATATCTTCAGTTTATAAAAAAAAATATATATGCTTCACGACACTATCTGTCACTCAAAGTACCCCACCTTGCCTCCCTCCCTCTTCCAACCATGCGGTCAGTCCCAACCCTCCCCCCACCCCCCACCAATCCTCCCTTCAAGAGAAAGGTTGGGTGAAAAAACTAAATTTTAACATTTTGTATTAAATAATACCTCAGATTAAAGTTAGGATAATATAATTGACATTGCTGGATTCCTTGTAAGACCAGGAATATTTTGAATATAAATGTCATATATTTTGCACAAAAGAGAACATATTTACTCAGAGTAAACATTTTATCTAAAATTTGTATGTCTAATGCAAAATCTATGATGTTTATATTCAAAATGATCATCAAATTATAAGAATTCCAGCAATGTAAATTATATTCTGACCGGGTAATTTGTATGAATTTTATGAGCTAAAACAAATATCTTCAGTTAATAAAAAAAAAAATATTCTTCACAGGGTAACAGATGGTCGGTCGGTCCCTCCCTCCCCCC
Source organism: Homarus americanus (assembly GCF_018991925.1). Taxonomy (NCBI): domain Eukaryota; kingdom Metazoa; phylum Arthropoda; class Malacostraca; order Decapoda; family Nephropidae; genus Homarus; species Homarus americanus. The sequence continues at coordinate 793,445 of NW_024748747.1, forward strand.
CACCCCCCACCAACCGTCCCAAGGAGATGTGTGGGAAAACCAGAATATTTAACTTTTTAGTAATAAATAATACCTCAAACTAAAGTTAGGATAATATAATTGACATTGCTGGATTCCTTGTAAGACCAGGAATATTTTGAATACAAATGTCATATATTTTGCACAAAAAATAACATATTTACTCAGAGTAAACATTATATCTAAAATTTGTATGTCTAATGCAAAATCTATGATGTTTATATTCAAAATGATCATCATATTGTAAGAATTCCAGCAATGTAAATTATATTCTGGCCTGGTAATTTGTATGAATTTTATGAGCTAAAACAGGCAGTCAGGCAGGGTGGCGGGTGGTGGGGCAAATCTAAAAATAGCGTCTCCAGCCGGACACTCACCGCGTATACGTTAAGTGAAAGTTCAGCTCTGGCGAGGCACCGCGTAAAACGTAAACCCCGCTAAGTGAAACCGCGTTAGGCGGGGTAATACTGTACTGTATTGTATTGTTTTTTTAATGTAGGCTAATATACATAGTAAAGAAATCTTAAAAATAATAAAAAAAATTACCTTTGCTTAAGGCTGAATATCTTCATTCCCTTAGCTGCAGTCTAATAATAATAATATCAAACTGTTTATTAATAGAGTTGCAGCCGGTGGCTGTGTGTGTGACTTGATGTGCCCATGCACATCAAGATTATAGTTGAAAATTGCTAAAATGCCTTATATGCACTCAAGAAAAACAAATGCTACAGTGTAAAAAAAGCCATAAGAAAAAATGGTATACTTTCAACATTTCATTCATGGCTGTAATAGCACTAAGTACAAAAAAAAATTAATAATGCACGTGGCTGAAGAACACGGAAAAGCAGTACATGGCACTACATGCTAGCCCAAAAACTGCTAGCAGCTAAGTTGACAACACCGTACAGGCATACATGTGACTTATCAGCTGACTAAAACTGAATGAGATCTCTACGGTTTCCACCTCCCCTCTCTCTCTCTCGTCATTACAGTTTCATGTTTTTCCTTGGAGAAAATGATGGAAGCTGAAATTCCGGACTTTTGAAGAATGTTAAAAATTCCTTCCGGATGAAGATTTCGAGACCTAAATGGAGGACATGTCCGGGAAAATACAGACGTATGGCAACCCTACAAAATGTTGATTGTTATTTTAGTAATATATTATGAAATTGATTAAGACGAATGACTTATAGGAATCAAATATGCAGTATATTACGATATAAAACTACGTTGGTGATGGGTGGCAGAGGAAGAAGGGAGGACAACTCGCCACCTGCCATTCGGCAGCGTGCGATCTCTTTATAATGACAACATACAATCAGAATAATTCCCATATTATTTAGGTTCATTTGGTGCCAGGTTAATAAAACATCATAAAAAAATAGTTAATTTTTCCCAAATTCTGTAATCCAACACGCAATTCCAGATGAACTATTGTAGTAGGGTGTGTCATAGGAGGGAAGATCAGCTAAAACTAATGGCCCATCACTTTTTTGGTAGATTTTAGTGTATATAAACAGAAAATAATTTCAGTTTCAATATTTTGCAACCTTTTGCTAGGTAAATTTTAGCGTGAAATTTATCGAAAATCTAACGTACAGCTGCATTAGTGCATTACAATTAAATAGTGAACATTGCTTTCTGACTTCATTCTTTAACAACCCAACTAACAATATTTTTTTCTGTTTCAGATTCTGATGCATTTATAAGTTGATAATATTTGCAATGGCTGCTTGTGTCAGGACGAGGAACCAAAAATCCAGCCATCTCAGTCACTATCTTGGGTCTGGGAGAGAGCTCCTGAAGTCGGAGTTGCCTACATTGAGAGATGCTTTGAGATACGGTGTTTTAATCAGGCAAATCAGTGAAAAGAACCAAAGAACTTACACAAACAAAGACATTGCCAGTGATATGACCAAAGCTGTCTTGGCACAGTACATTCTGGCTAACGCTCAGTTCAAGCCTCCAGTCATAACAAGTCAGAAGAAGATTAGTGAGAGACTGCTAGCCAGTTGGGAAAAGGCAAGAGATATCTCTCTTGGGAGAGGAAAACTTGCAGTTAAGGACAGTTTTGCCAAGCAACTGGACCAGTTATTTGACATAATTACTTGCAAGTGCCCAATTGTTCTCTGTCCTGAGTTTGGATGCGATCGTGACTGTAAATCCGAGGCCCACATCTCCTGTATTTGCAAGCGTGAACTGAAGATTCCTGTGATCGAACTGGCATTTGTCAAAGCACAGAGAGAGAGAGACTGGCAGTATAGGGGCTCTCATGATTTCTAGCCAAGATATTCCGGAGTCCAAGAGACAGGAGGCTGCCACAGAGAGACAGAAGAGGAGAAGAGTTGCCGAGGAAAAGAGACTTGAGAAGGCCCAGGGTGAGGTAAAAAAGGCCGATGATTGGAGTCAAGCTGATTCAGAGTTTAATGACTTCCCCATGGCTGATCCGAGTGCTGACCAGGAGAATGGTGACTTTGTCCCTAACCCAGAAAATAATGATCCCAAACCTTCCAGGCATAAGATTCGAAATAGGAAAGATATCCCGAGCATAGCTCTGGCCAGCATGCGACACCACACTGGTCTCAGAGAAACTGCAGAGATAGCAACAGCTGCCTGGATTGACGGTGGTTTGATAACACCTGATGATGTTCACCTGGTGATAGATCATAACAAAGTAAGGAGAGCTCAGGAGAAACTTGTCAGTACCTAGAAGAGGAGTTTGATAAGGGGATAAGAGAAAATGGAATCAATTGTTTGTTCTTTGATGGGAGAAGGGATGACACTAAAGTGTTCATGAAAGTTGGAGATTCTGACAAGTTGTTCCCTGCCATGGTGAAGGAGGAACACTACTCCTGCTGCAGTGAACCAGGAGGGAAGTATTTGTGGCATTTCACTCCAGAGAAAGATGACATCAGGAAACCAGCTGAGATAGTGGCAGATAACATTGTGAACTGGCTCAGAGAGAGGAACGTAGACCAGACCCTGCAGGCCATTGGAGGGGACAGCACCAACACGAACACAGGGTGGCAAGGGGGGGGCATACAGTGGATAGAGCGGAAGATTGGGAGGAAGCTGGTCTGGATTGTTTGTGACCTCCACACCAACGAGTTGCCACTCAGACATCTGATCCAGGAGCTGGATGGCAAGACTCTTTCAAACAACAGATGGTCTGGTCCTCTTGGCAAGATGCTGGACTCTGCCACCGAGTTAGAAATAAATCCGAGCTTTGAAAAAATCACAGTTGGCCCTCCACTCGTTGAGCTTGCACATACTGTCATTGATGACCTGAGTACTGACCAGTACTATGGTTACATGATTTGCAGAGCCATCAAAACTGGGGTCATGCCTGATAGACTTGCTTACCTGCAGATAGGTCCAGTCTCACATTCTAGGTGGCTCACAACGGCTCTCAGGTTCTGCAGAATTTGGGTCGCTCATCATAAACTGAAAGGGAACCAGCTTCACAACCTGAGACTTATTGTCCAATTCATCGTGAGTGTCTACTTGCCAAATTGGTTCAACACCAAGGTCAAGTCATCGTTCTCCGAAGGTCCGAGGCATGTTCTCTTCCAGCTTGAGCTCCTGAGGAGTCAGCCAAGGAAGGTTGTTCAGATTGTGGAGCAGACTGTGAGGAGATCTTCCTGGTATGCTCATCCCGAGGCAGTTCTGCAGACAATGCTCTGCAGTAAGGATGAGGAGGAGAGAAGAGTGGCAGTCAAAAGATCTTGGATATGAGACTTATGAGAGGATCTGGGCATGACGAATCAGTTGGTGACGATTCCTTCAGGGTCAGGAAGACTCCTGAAGTCAATCTAGGTGCCAAGACCCTCACTGATCTCATAGATCTGGATAACATCCAGGCTGGCAGTGAGCCCCCTCTTACCTGCAGCCTCACCAATGTTCAAGTCAGAGCTTTCCTGGACAACCCCATGCATGTCCCTGCCTGGCCCTCGCACACCCAGAGTATAGAGCGAGGCCAGAAGTCACGTGTACAGCCAGGAGAGGAGGGAAGGCTACATCCGAGCTCAGGTGGTCAGCAGGGAGGTGATGAGTAGAAACAGAAGCAAGAAAGACATGTTCTCTATGGTGTGCAGCAACACCGGGTCGTAGTAGTAAAACCGGTTTTTGTATTTGATGATTTTGTTTTCTAAAGGAATATTAAATTTAATAAATGTGTCAAGATCATTCGTTTCAATATTCTGGATCATTTTCATCCTAATAAATTAACCTGATACATTTACTTTACTTTAAATAAGCTATTTAGTGGTGTTGGTAAAAGGGTGGGAATACTGAATTTTCATAAGATTTCAAGTTAAAATTTACCTAGCAAAAAATGAAAACTTTTCAAATCTGAAGATATCACATGATTCTGCACATAGAACTACATCATTAATACCATGGGCCGATTTTTCAAACTCAAAAAAAAAAAAATCGCCTCCGTATGACACACCCTACTATTGTAGTCTCTTGTTTACAGCACAGAGCAGTATCACCTGATCGTTCCTGCTCTCCTTAACAATGTTGCCAGCACTCGCCATCTCTCAAGCACCAGATTTTTCAGTAATTCAAGTGACCCAGAGCACCTTTTTTGTTAAATTACCCAAATAAGTAAAAGATCACTAAATTATCGCTATGTCACTTCCCATGGCTTTCCTCGTAAGCTGTAACTATGGTCGCATTTCAACTAATTGCGTAAGCGATAACGTGCACATGAGACCTGCATAAAATTAGACCCCACTGTGTAGCTTAATGGATTTCTTTTTATATTGAAATACAATATCTAGTATGGCATACAAGGATGACTTCCTCCCCCAATCCTACCGACCATCTCTAGCTGTTGCTGATATGGTAAGTAAGCATACCAACTTATGATGATGCACTGGGGATCATATTAAAGCATTTCGTGTAGCATTTCAAATTTTAGTGATGGAAAATGTGACAATACTTTTTGGGGGACTGTAGAGTACAGTATAGAGTTTCTTCAGTGTTGTTCATCTTGTCCTTATTTTGTGTAGAATTTATAATGACTGTACTGTACTTCCCTAATATATTTCCAGTATGTTAAACTACTGTACAAAGAAAATAGTGTATTGGATAACTCAGAATGAGTGTTCATTAGCTAAACTAAAATATAAGTGTGTAGTGTGTACTTTATTGATGTAAATAGAAAATTCCTGTGGTCTGTAAATAGCGACCTTAATGAACTTCCATGTTATGTGTTTAAATTTTCTATTTATGTGTATATTGTTTGCAAGAGGAGTGGTATTACTGGTTAAAAGAATATACGCCGACATGTTTACTATTCACATACTGTATATTGTAATACAGGTCCACACTCCCTTATCCGAAACCCTTGGGGCCAGATGTGTTATGGAATTCAGAATTTTTCGGATTTCAGAACGGTAGTACTGTACATATACTGTACCGTATATTATGGTAACACCCACCTTACCGGGGTCTGTGGCAGCACCCCATAAAGACTATAAAGAGTATTACAGGTTATTTGTACACTACAGTAAAGCCACAAATGGCAAAGAAAAAATGCAAGATGGATTGGGAACGCCAAAGTATACGTACCCACTCAAGGAAGCAGCGTCATTTATCTTATTAAGAATATGTACAAAAGATTCATTATTGTTTATTACTGAATATGTATTTGCTTGAATTAATCTTTATACATGCAAAATGAACAATAAAATTCATTAATACTACATTGAATATTAAAACACACAAGAGGAGACAAAACGCCATTGTTGTTGTCAGTGTTTACACCCATAATGTCAGTTATCCATCTGAAACTGAAGAAAATAAAACCCTGGTTGTTGTTGTAGTAAAATTAATGTAAAAAAAATGTGTTTTAATTAATGTTATTTATTGTACAGTAAAAGTAACCACTGAAGTTAAAGAAAAAAAAGTGACACATGCTGGGATGCCAACGTATACGTGAGCACTCGAGGAAACATAGCGTCATTTATCTTGAGAATATGTTAAAAAGATTCATTAATTTTATTACTGAATATTTATTTGATTGAATTAATGTTTATACCTGTAAAAGCAAAATGAACATTACAATTCATTAATAATACGTAGAATATTAAAACGCACAAGAGGAGATAAGACAGCATTGTTTTCGTAAGTGTTTATACCTGGGACGATGGTTCTACATATGAAACTGTGGCGACCTGTGGTGTAATGGTCAGCATCCTCGCCATCCAAGCGAGTGGACCTGAGTTCCATCCTCGGGCAGGGTGAAACCATGGGCAAGTTTCTTTATGCCGTTTGCCTCTGTTTATCCAGCAGTAATTGGGAACCTGGATGTTAATCGATTTGCGGATCGTATTCCAGGGGAATGGTTAGCCAGTGCAGTTGGTGAGTTGTCCGGTCTGCTCGGACTATTCCTTGACACTGGGTCATGCAACTCGTTAATTAAGGGTGTGGTTGTTGTCTTGGCGACAGCTTCTACACCTTAAATAAATTCCCGCCTAGGTGGCCCTTAGGCCGGCCATCCTCGTTACACGAGGGACAACCATTATTTATATGAAACTGAAGAAAATATGACCCTGGTTGTAGCTGTAGGAAAATTAATATATATGTTTTAAGTAATGTTATTTAATGTTAATAGATGGAACAATAGAAGTAGCTAACCACTAATGGTAAAGAAAAAAAGTGAGACGGATTGAGAAAGCCAACGTATGTAATTGCGTACTTGTGAAAACATTTCGTCATTTCTCTACATAAGAATATGAAAGCAACACTTATTACTGTTCATATATGTTTTAAATAATACTTAGAGTGTAAAGCAAAAATTCTACTCACCAATGGTGTTTAAGTCTAAAACATAAGGACAGCCAATAAATGTTGAGAGTTTTTACTCAGATGACAAAGTCATCGGGTTCAACTCTAGATGAAGCTGTAGCAATGTTTTTCATTAGTTTATGGTCATCACTGTCAGTGTAAAACTTCAACAACTTGTCTTTCTGTTTCTTTAAGTCATATACGGTGGTAGTTTCCACATCATATTCTATCGTAAGACGCCGCACAGGCACACCACAATTAAGCTTCTGTAATAACTCCGCTTTCTGTGCTATCGATAATGAGAGATGCTTCCTTTTCTTCCTTTCACTGTTACCCATAGGGGTATCTGAAGCTCTCTTTGACATTTTCACAGTGAAATTAAACAAAATTACACAAAATATCAGAGAGCAGCAGATGCAGGTGTGACTGGTAGCAGCACTGAGACAACTGATGCCTCACACCCGCCGCCCGGCGTGGGTCAAGCGCCGGTAGCGTCAGGTCATGTTCGGCATCATTCTGGGTATGTCATGCACACGAGTGATGCTCCACAAAAATACTTTTGGTTTTCGGGATTGCGGATAAGGGATTGTCAACCTTTAGTATATGCTGAACTGTCACTCAATCAATCAGAGTACCGTCCTCATATCTGAGGGTTGGCGACCACAGTCCTCCATTCTAAATGTTCTCGGGCTGTTTTTACCAATCCTCTGTCTTCCCCTGGCCCTTCTACCCTCAACTTTCCCCATTACTATTTCAGTTATTATTCCCTCATCCCTAATTATATGACGAAAATACTTTGTATCTTCTTTTTCTGTATGTATCAAGTATTTCTCTTGAAGTTTTTGTTAACATAAGTACAGTACAGTACTGTACTTCTTTATTTGTTTTCAGTGTAGTTTTCCTGAATTTGTCTCATTAACTGTGATGGTAGATGTAATAAATCAAAACAAGAATAGGGCAAGCAAATACAGCATTTCATAATCTAAAAGATCTTCAATTTGAGAAAAAAGCTGCTGAAAGGCCTGATAAGAACTGATGTATGGGACACAAACATGGACACTTTGAACAGACAGCAGAAAGAGGTTGGAGGCCTTTGAAATGTGGTGTCATAGGCAAATGCTCTTAGTATTTGCCTATGACACACAGTTTAATGCTGCATATGAGGACCCTTACAGGAGAAAAACCTGTCCACTCCCCAATATGCAATGTAGACTTTAGATTTGAAAGTAGTTTGAGAAAACATGCAACTTCAAAGCATCCTGGCTTTAAGGTCAGGGGCTACGTTCTTGTTCGTGCAGTGCAGTAATGACAGGGAATGTACAGTCCCCCCTGAAAAGTATCATTAGCCTTTCAACATGAAAAAGTATACTCTGTATACATTTTCAAACAATACATACATGACACCACATTTCAAAGGCCCCCAACCTCTTTCTTGTGTCTGCTGAAAGTGTCCATGTTTCTGTCCCTTACATCATTTCTTATCATATGAAACCTTTCAGCAGCTTTTTTCTCAAATTGAAAATCTTTTAGATTATGAAATGCTGTTTTTGCTTGCCCTTTTTGTTTTGATTTGTTACATCTACCATCACTTAAATTCAGGAAAAATTACATTGAAAAAAAAAAAATTCGCATATTGCGATATACAGTACAGGTTGTACCTCTCTAGTCCAGCGTTCTGTGGACCGGAAACTCCCGTGGTCTGCAACGATTTTAGTTTGTCCAATAGGTAGATAGGCAGCTCTTTTTTTTTTTTTTTTTTTTTACTTATCTGAATTATTATTATTATTACAGGAGTATTAAATTTTTGCCCCTCAGGCCCCAATGTGGGTCAGTGACCTATGCCCGGGTGGGCTAATCCCCATAAAAAAAAAACAACAAAGCCGCGGGAAATTAAGGTTTGTTTACATCCGGCAGTTCGGCTGCTCTCTCTCTCTCTCTCTCTCTCTCTCTCTCTCTCTCTCTGCTTGTCTATACAGAGTACAACATTTAACCCTTCAATATATATGAGCAGTAAATAAGTGTTGCTTTCATATTCTTATGTAGACTAATGACGATATGTTTTCACATGTGTGCACTTACATACACGCAGTCTCACTTTTTTTTACCATTAATGGTTAGCTACTTATATTGTTCCGTTTATTAACATTAAATAACATTTCAGGTACTTCAAACAACCATATTAATTTTTTTACATTAATTTTACTACAGCTAAAATCAGGGTCTTATTTTCTTCAGTTTTATATGTAGAACCAATCAGTCACTGGTTTCGTAAGCTTTAACATAAACAATGCCGGCAGCCGTCTCGTCTCCTCATTATTAATAAATTGTTTTGTTAATTTTGCACACACAAACATTAATTCAATAAAAACAAATTCAGAAACATTAATTAAAATATACCATATATGAACAGTAAATAAGTGTTGCTTTCATATTCTTATGTAAAGTAATGACGATATGTTTTCATGTGCACACTTACATACGCGATCTCTCTTTTTTCTTTACCATTATCGTCAGCTACTTCTATTGTTCCATTTATTAACATTAAATAACATTACTTAAAACAACCATATTAATTTTACTACAGCTACGACCAAGGTCTTATTTTCTTCGGTTTTATATGTAGAACCAGTCAGTCACTGGTTTTGTAATCAACGAAAACAATGCTGTGTCATTTCCGCGTGTGTTTTAATATTCTACGTATTATTAATGAATTGTATTGCTCATTTTGCGCACATAAACATTAATTCAATAAAAAAGACATTCAGTAATAAACAATAATGAATCTTTTGTACATAAGAGAAATGACGCTGTTTACACGATTATGCACATCGGCAGGCCGTTCAAACCCATCGAAATTCAAGTTTTCGCCGTCAAAATTTTTATTTATTTAATTTTTGTGTTCCAATAAAGTATGTTAAGAATTAAAAACTCACGAAATTTGAGAAGCTACTGTACTATATGACATTTAACCCTTCAATATGTCTTAAAAGAGACCATGATGAAGAGAACGTGGTGCTAGTGCTTCCAACCATAAGCACAAGTCACTATCTATCCAGGAAAGGGTGAATTTCCATGGTGCGGCAATTTCCATGGTCCAGCACCGGTCAGGTCCCGAAGTTGCCGGACTAGAGAGGTACAACCTGTAGTTCAATCAATAATAAGATTACCTGTATTTGTATTTTTTTTAATGTGATTTGTATCCAGCAATACTTATTTAATTGTCTACATACAGTATGTCTGAAACACTATTTTGCTAGTTCAAACTTTTCCCTCTTTGTGAAGACTAAAAATAATTCTTAGTGCTCATATTTTATTTTACTGGTATGTAATATCAGTCTGCATTTTATATCAGTATAAGTTATGGGGCTGCCTTTGAACACCTATATTAACGGGAGCTTTTATGTGTATATTAACTCATCTGTACATAAATACATACTGACTATTTTGTTTCAAGTTTTCTGTTTGATTTGTTCCCTTAGTTTAATAATAATTGCACAGTGGAAATACTGTAATATTTTATAATAAAACTGTACATTGTTTTATGCTTGTACTTTTTTCAATATTTTTTTCTAGCTGAGGTGGTACAGTATTGTACAGTGGTCCCTCGGTTAACGAACACAATTCAGTCCAGAAGGTCGTTCGTTAACCGAATCCATTGTTTCAATGGGATATTGGATAATTGGTTCCAGGTCACCGAAAAGTACATACAATACAAAGTAAAAAAAAATGCAGTAAATTATACTTACTTTGAGGTGTGTATGTAGAAGGTTCCTGGTTGATGATGATGATGGGAATTAGAAGTGAGGGTGGAGGAGAAGGGAGAAGAGAAGGAAGTGGGGATGGAGGAGAAATCACCTTTCAGGGGACCCATGGTTGATACAGTAATTTCACCAATAAAATTTTAAGTTCACTAGGTGTAATTCAAGATTATTTTCTTTAAATCAACACTGCACTGCGCTATATATTATCAATATGTTAACTAAAGTTCAGAATGACCAATAATTTCAGTGAAAAATGCAAAAATATTCAAGACACCCAACAAAATAGATGCGCACAACAAACTAATTCCCTGTACTGCATATATTATCAATATGTTAAATAAATGTTAAAATGACAAATAATTTTAATATAAAACATGCAAAAATATTAAAGAGCACAACTTTACTGATATTTACTCCATTGGAAACAAATGTAAACATAGAACAGATTACTGAATTGGCAGAATAACCCATCAGCTGATCAGCTGATGCTCACAACAAAATGTGATTTTCGTAAGGATTTCATTAACCAAATTTTTGTTCGTTAACCGAAATGAAGATTCTTATGGAAGGTAATTCGTTACCCGAACCGTTCGTTAACCAAGGGACCACTGTATTGGATCACTATCAAATAAAATAGGGTCAAACTCTAACATTGCATGGTAACTTCCCCAGTGGGGGACAAATACTTACATTTTCCACATCTTGGAAACTTCTAGTAAAAACAAGATCCAGCTTAGCCGGGTTTTCATAATCTATGTTAAGGGTTGGTTCAAGTACATGTTGATACAGAAGACAATCATTTATTGTGTCCATATATTTCCAGGTATCAACTACATGTTGCCCATCACTCAAGACTGTGTTATCTCCCAGCATATATCACTATAATTAAAATCCCCACAAAGTAACCTTTGAGATTTTTTATTATATAAATCACTTAACCTTAATGTCACATAACAAATCATTCTTTTCTCTTGTAAATGCCAGTGGTCTATAAATGGTACCAATTAACATATTCCGTCCTTGAAGGATCAATTCACACCACACTACTTCATACTTTTGATCATTTAGATACCGGTAACTAACATTGCTGTCTGTAGATACTCATTTATTGCTCACCAGAATAGCTACAATAATAGATACGAAAGAAGAAATGAAGTAAAGAAAAGAATATTGACTTAGAAAATATAAGCAAAGAAATATAAGATAGATACTTATAGAGAGAAAGATTCCAGAATATAGAATTATTAGTATATATACACAAGAAAAGATTAATATAGAAGATATACCTGTATATGAAACAATAATACAAGTATATAAATATAAGCATATACAAAGTATTGAAGAATAACAAGAGAATAAAAAGGATATAAAGAGGAAAACTTGCCCCCTTACAATGTACAGTACAGGAATGAGAATCTCAGGGTAGTTACAGTATTTCCTTTATCAATTATTATCTGCTACTGTAAAATGCATACTTTTTTTAATCTTGTGATTCCTTTTTATGAACAAAAGTATAGTACAGGGTAGCTGGAAGGAAAAACAATTATTTATTTTTATTACAATATTTTCCTGTGTACCTACAGTACTTATTAAAGCAATATAAGTGTTAAACTTCATTTTAGTTCATTGTCCCTTATTTCTGAGTAGTTTTTATGTGAAATGTTGCAAAGGTAGCTTATATACATATTCCTCTGCAAGCTTCATGGTAAAAATCTGAAAGAAGGCCCTTGGTATGTGTGCCACATATGAAATGAAAAATATACCTTTCAATGCACTCTAATTCACATACAAAATATCTTGGTATGGCTAAGACCAAGTATCCAAGAAGTACCCACGATTTCATTTCTGTGTGCCAACAGTAATCTACATAGGAACTTTGGTAATGGATAAATGATTTACAGCCAAAATGATCATAGTTAAATAATACCTAAGTCAATCTAAGTTCATCAAACCTAATAAAAAAAGGGTAAAAATTAACAGTGGTATAGCATTTTTTCTGAGAAAAAGAATTATGTTCATAGGTATTTTTATCTGAAGCATTCAGTAGTGATGTTTTTTGCTACAAAATTAATTATATGTATCTTACCCTACTAAAACCTAACCTTACCTAATCTTACCTTACCTTACTTATCCTAACCTAACCGAACTTAATCTTACCTTACCTAACCTAACCCAAGAAAGTCACAATGCACATGGTAAACAATTAAGTTCTCTAGAAAATTTTAAATGGCTTTTTTTTAAATACATTTGCAGAGAAAACAAACTTTTTTACATTCATTTCTCCAATATATCTATAAATCCGTTGGTGGTATATAAACTTAGCTTAGAATACCACTATTATGCATTTTAACCTTTGATTATCTCTGCGAATACATTTTAAAAAAGGAAAGGTTAGGTCAGGTAAGGTAAGGTAAGTTTAGGTTAAGTTAGGTAAGACATGTTAAGATTAGGTTAGGTTACATTTCAAAAAATTTGCGGCCAAAAAAAAAAGCATCGCTACTGATTGTATTAAATGAAGAACCTATGAAAAATTATCTTTTGTAGGAAAAAATACGATGCCACTGTTCTGGAATTTTACCACCAATGTGGGTGTGGTGTCGTTCAACAATTGTGGTATATACCTAGGGTAGACATGTTAGGTTAGGTTAGGAAATGTTAGCTTAGGGTAAGTTAGGTAAGGTTATGTTAGGTTAAGGTACATATCAATAATTTTGTGGCAAAAAAAAAAAACACCACTACTGATTGTATTAATCAAGAACCTATGAAAAAAAAATGTAAAAAAAATGTGATGCCACTGTTCTGCAGTTTACCACCTATATGGGTGTGGTGGGGTTAAAAAACTGTGATATATATACAAAATAATGCATAGAACCTAATAAAACCCCAAGTCTTGGGAAAGAAGCAGCTCAGCCCATATGGCAGGAAATGAGTAGGGTAGCAAAGTATAACAACCTGTGCATTATGGGGGATTTCAACTTAAGAAATATTGACTGGGACAGCATTGTAGGTGACTATGAATCTGAAGACTTCCTAGATGCAGTACAGGACAATTTTTTTAAACAACTAATTGCAGAACCTACTAGAGGTGACAATATATTTGACCTAGTATTAACAACTAAAGAAAATATTATCAGAGAGATCACAGTAGGGGAAGAACTAGGTAACAGTGATCACAGAGAAATCAGGTTCACCCTAAATTGGGAAACGAAAAACAATGACAATATGGTCAGAGTCCCAAACTTTCGGTTGGCGGATTATCAGGGGTTAAGAAGGTACCTAGGTGAGATCACCGGGGAACAGTCAGGTCAGTCCCCAGTAGGAAAGGGTGAGGTCACAGATTACACAACAATTGATCATGACTATAATATATTCACTAGTATACTACGTAAAGCACAAGAACAAAATATACCATACAGAAAAATTAGGTCAAATAAGAATAAGCCAAGGTGGATGACCAGAAAACTTAAACAAGACATAGGAATAAAGAGAGGAATTTATAAGAAATTAAAGGGAGGGGAGGAGCAGCTCAAAAATAGGTGTAATGAACTATCTAGGAATGTTAAGAAAAATGTAAGGAAAGCAAAGAGAGACTATGAAATCAGAATAGCAAGAGAATCCAAGACGAATCCCAAGGGATTTTTCCAGGTATATAGAACAAAGGTCAAGGACAAAGTTGGGCCTTTAAAGTCAGGGAGGGGGGGAAGTGATCAATGGCAGTGAAGAAATAAGCAAACCATTGAACAGCTACTTTTTATCAGTTTTCACAGAAGAAATTCACGAGGAAATTCCAGAGGTGGAACTGATATTTAGGGGAAAGGAAAAAGAGAAATTAAAGAATATCACTATCAGAAAAGAGGATAAATAAATTAAAGAAGACAAAATCCCCAGGACAGGATGAAATTTTCCCTCGAGTCCTGAAAGAGTGTAGGGAACAGATTAGCGGACCCCTCGTAAATTTATTTACAAAATCATTAGACACGGGAGTTGTGCCAGACTTAAGGAAACAGGCAAATGTAGTACCCATATTCAAAAAGGGAGACAGAGCATCAGCGTCAAATTACCGGCCGCTCAGTTTGACGTCAGTAGTGGGGAAATTTCTTGAATCAATTATAGCAAATAGCATCCGATCACATTTAGAGAAAAGCAAATTAATCTACGACTCTCAACATGGGTTTACAAAGGGAAAATCTAGTCTAACAAATCTGCTGAGGTTTTTTAGGAAAGTCTTCGAGGCAGTAGATAATGACGAAAATTACGATGTTATTTACTCAGACTTTAGCAAAGCATTTGACAGAGTACCGCATCAGAGGCTTCTGAGAAAAGTTAAGGCTCATGATATCGAGGAGAAAGTTTTAAATTGGATAAAATCATGGCTCACCGATAGAACGCAGAGGGCAGCGTAGATGGTGTTAAATCTGAGTGGGGCTGTGTAACCAGTGGGGTTTCCCAGGGGTCAGTACTAGGTAAACTCTTGTTCATAATCTACATAAACGATCTAGATACTGGGATCAGCAGTGACATAAGCAAGTTTGCGGATGACACAAAAATAGGGCGGCAGATAAATTCAGGGCAGGATGCAAATGCACTACAGGAGGATTTAAATATACTGCGGGGGTGGTCAGAAAAATGGCAATTGAAATTCAACACCAGCAAGTGCAGCGTACTTAATATTGGAAGAACAAATACTGTCAATGTATACAGTCTTTCAACATCAACCTAGAGAAGTCGACTTATGAAAGAGACTTAGGGGTACTTGTAAGCCCAGACCTACGGCCTAGAAAACAGCGCGTTAATGTTCGAAATAAGGCAAACAGAGTATTGGTTTAGTTTGTATATATTTGTTAAATTATTAAAGAAAAAGGGCGACTATTTAATGGCATATGTGAGATAGATAAACACTGGTTTGGAAACAGAGTAGTGGATGAATGGAACAAGTTACCAAATATCATCATTAACTCGAATACGCTGAATAGCTTCAAACATAGGTTGGATGCTTATATGAGCAATAGGGGTTGGGTGTAAACGGACTGCCCAGTATGGGCCAATAGGCCCGCTGCAGTTTCCTCCATTCTTATGTTCTTATGTTCAATGTTCGTAACCCGTTAGTGAATTTGGGCCAGCCGCCAGTGCTGCCAGGTCTACTTTGCCAAATTTCCCTAGCAGCGCCCTCAAAATTTCTCTTCTTAACATGAATTTTCCCTAGGTATCTATACCATTCGCATTAAAATATAGTCAATACTTTTTGTCAAGAATTTTGGATACATTCTAGTATATGAATGTCTAAACTTAAAATTAGCCATAATTAAGAGGAGATACCCGGTACTCACATTTCAATGTTTGGGGTCTTCGGTCTTGTACATTTCATGTCATCCTCAGTTTCTTTGCAATTTCTGAGTCAGCATACTTCCCACGTGCAGCATCCTTCCTCCACAGAACAACCTTCCCCCACACAGCATACTTCCCACACACAGCATCTTTCCTCCACACAATCATCGTTCCCACACACGGCATACTTCCTCCACACAGCATCCTTCCCACACACAGCATACTTCCCACACACAGCATCTTTCCTCCACACAATCATCGTTCCCACACACGGCATACTTCCTCCACACAGCATCCTTTCCACAAACAGCATCCTTCCCACACACAGCATCCTTCCTCCACACAGCATCCTTCCTCCACACAGCATCCTTCCTCCACACAGCATCCTTCCTCCACACAGCATCCTTTCCACAAACAGCATCCTTCCCACACACAGCATCCTTCCTCCACACAGCATCCTTCCTCTACACAGCATCCTTCCCACACACAGCATCCTTCCTCTACACAGCATCCTTCCTCCACACATCCTTTCCACAAACAGCATCCTTCCCACACAGCATCCCTCCACAGCATCCTTCCACAGCATCCTTCCCACAAACAGCATCCTTCCACATAGCATCCTTCTTCTACAGCATCCTTCCCACACACAGCATCCTTCCCCACACAGCATCCACAGCATCCTTCCTCCACACAGCACCCTTCCCACACACAGCATCCTTCCTCTACACAGCATCCTCCTTCCCACACATCCTTCCCCACACAGCATCCTTCCACACACAGCATCCTTCCCACACACAGCATCCTTCCCCACACAGCATCCTTCCCACACACAGCATCCTTCCCCCACACAGCATCCTTCCCCACACAGCATCCTTCCCCACACAGCATCCTACACAGCATCCTTCCCACACAGCATCAGCATCCTTCCCACAGCATCCACAGCACCCTTCCACACAGCATCCTCCCACACACAGCATCCTTCCACACACAGCAGCACACAGCATCCTTCCCACACATCCTTCCCACAGGTAGCATACATCCTTCATACTGTCCATACAGCATCTTTCCCCACACATCCTCCACACAGCATCCTACCCACACACAGCAACATTCCTCCACAGCATCCTTCCTTCACACAGCATCCTTCCCACACACAGCATCCTTCCCACAGGTAGCATACATCCTTCATACTGTCCATACAGCATCTTTCCTCACACAGCATACATCCTCCACACAGCATCCACCCACACACAGCAACATTCCTCCACACAGCATCCTTCCTTCACACAGCATCCTTCCCACACACAGCATCCTTCCCACAGGGTATACATCCTTCATACTGTCCATACAGCATCTTTCCCTCACACAGCATCCTCCACACAGCATCCTTCCTCCACACAGCATCCTCCACACAGATCCTTCCTCCACAGCATCCTACCCACGCACAGCATCCCTTCCATGCACAGCATCCTTCCTCCACACAGCATACTTCCTTCACACAGCATCCTACCAACACACAGCATCCTACCCACACACAGCATCCTTCCTCCACACAGCATCCTTCCCACACACAGCATACTCCCTTCACAGCATTCTACCCACACACAGCATTCTTCCCACACACAGCATACTTCCTTCACACAGTGTCCTACCCACACACAGCATCCTTCCCACACACAGCATACTTCCTTCACACAGCATTCTACCCACACACAGCATTCTTCTCACACATAGCATCTTTCCCACACACAGCATACTTCCTTCACACAGCATTCTACCCACACACAACATTCTTCCCACACACAGCATACTTCCTTCACACAGCATCCTACCCACACACAGCATCCTTCCCACAGACAGCATCCTTCCCACACACAGCATACTTCCCACACAGTTGGGTCAGCCTCCATAGCATTACGCAACTGAGATTTGGCGCGCGTTTATTATTGATTACAATAAATCTGAAACTGTTTTACTCCAAAATTCTGACCGGCTTCCGGAAACTGTGTAAGACTGTCTGGATCCTCCACTGCGAAATTTAGTTTTGTTCCTTTTTAGAGGGTGCTGCAAATACTTCATTGCCATTTTTCCCCTAGTTTTATATAATTTTTAATTTTTCTTCCCTTTTCCCTCTACGGGTCATTTTTCTCAAGAAATGGAAACTTTCCCTAGACCTGGCCTGACTGCCTGAATCACATAGGCAGTTAAATAGAATCCCATAAAGTTCTCCCCAAAACGTTTCTTTATATAAGTTAAAAACTAATTTGTTTGAAAATTTTTTCTTTAATAAAAGTAAAAGATTGCATTGTTTATGAATTTTACAATTGTACTATAGATTACAGATAAAGTGACAGAATGATGAGTGTGTGTGTGTGTGGTGGGGGAGGGGGGGGGGAATTCCCGGTACAATTTATCTGTTTATGGCAAAGTGTGGCAAGTCCCTAATAATGTCATGTGCCAGGCCTGTCACTAGGAGGAGGGATATCTGGTCAGGGAGGGAAGAGGTGTTGGTAACGGCTAGCTTAAGCTAGCCCACCAGGGAACAGGTCATCGACCCCCAACGGGGCCTTGGGGGGGTGGGGGGAGAGGGGTCCAAAAAATAGCAGTAAAAATTAATTAAAAATAGAAGAGAAAAAGATTTTAAGAATTTTCACCACAAAGATGTCGGAAACAGCTTTTGTTGTCAATAAAAAAACTGCCTTCTGTGATCAATTTACGAAACTTCAGTTTCACTATGAAACATAATTGCTATAATAATCGTGCTAAAACCTGCTACAAAGATAATAAGCCATAAGGTAGTAAATAAATTTTTAAAGCCTAAAAGGTAAACCCGCGAGATGAAATTGGTTGTTCAATTGTTTTTGTTGTGGTCGAGGTTAGCCTTTCGCTTGTGTGAGTCTGTTGCCGAGATTAAAGTGAGTGAGGATAACACACACTTCAACCACACAATACATTTACCATCGAGTTTCACTTACTTTGAGACATCACAACCATACACAGGTGAGTTAGAAATTTGTGGCGGTGTGAAGAAATTTATTGTAGGACTGTACTGACTGTGCCTGAAAATTTATAATTCAATGTTGCTCAACTTGAAGCCTATGATATACACACTTAGAATATTTTATTAATGTAGATGCATTATTGTAGGAAATTATGCATCATACTAAGTGAAATACGATGTTTAATGTTAATAATTGAACACTAAAGTTTAAATGCATAGTCCAAAGATGGAGGCTTTTTGTTCTTTAATTGTAATTATTTTAGTTTCGGTCATCCTGGTAATCTTGGGAATACAGTATACGTTTGGTTAGAAACAGTTCCTGGGTTCTTAGGTTAGGTTTAGGTAAGGCTGGTTAGGTATGGTTGCTTTAGTTAGGTTAGGTTAGGTTAGGTTAGGTTAGGTTAGGTTAGGTTAGGTTATCTAAATACAGGGATAACCGAAACTATAATTTAAGGCAGCGGATATTTTGTTGTGACGAGCTAAGTTCCTACTAATGCTATTTTACCACGAGTGTGCTCTGGTTGGCTAATCGTCCATGGCAAATATTATTCCATTGGCTGTCCTCAGGTTTTGATACAAAAATAGTTTTTGTTTGGTGTATTATGGAGTGTTTTACTCAAATCCGACCTTCATTTCTTGTGTGCAAATTAACTTTTTTTTTAAATAACAATTTCATTTGTAACAGAAAGCGCTAATTTGCACCAAAATGGCAGTCAGGTTTGAGTAAAACACACCATAAAACACCAAAAAAGGCAAACCTAGCCTAACCTAACCTAACCATTTTTTGGAGCTTACCTGCTACTGTGGGGGAAAGACAATCTCTTGGCAGACACCCTGTCCCGTGATGTATAAAAGTTTTCTCCTTTTGTTCGTAAACTTTTTAGATGAGGGGGATGTTACGAGTGTCCGCCATAAGTTTCTGTTGTGGGTATGAAATACGTTGGTTCGGATGGTGTGGTTGGCTTGAGCAGTTTCGCTCATTACTCGCCCACACTGACTGAGCCATCATTTTTGTATTAAATTTGTTTTATTACATTGTGTATTTATTATATTATGTTTGTATATAGGTGAGATAAGTAGAACTAATGTCAGTAAGGTAATTTAGATAAAGTTTACATTTTGGCCAATCGGGATATGATACGTTGGTATTTGGTGGTAGAGAGGTGACGTCGGTGGCCTGATGGTACACCTTAGTCAGTCTAGGCACAGCTGTCTTAAGTTGAGTATACCCTCTCTCTTGTGATTTGGTAGTTGGCATTTGACTATTGAGATTTGTTATTGCTTGATATTGATTTTGTGTAATAAGCCACTTCCAAACATCTTATCTTATTATTATTGCTATTTATTTTATTTTATGTACATATGTGGTGGTGGGAATAAGTTAATAAATGTTCATATTTTTATTGACTTGTTTAGGTTTTGACCTGTTAACTTGACCTTTGTTGGGAGAATTTGGGATTAATAACATTAATAAATATTGGTATATTTGAAAGACTTGAGTGATTTGCGTTTATGTAACGATCTACCCTATGGTTGTAACAGGTGTGAGGATTGTTTATCAGACTGGTTGCGTCGAGAGGGAGCATGGAGGCAGCCAGCTGTGGTGTATGTGTTGAACTTACCAGCAGAAATACAGGATTTGTGGCCATATTGTGGCATACTGTATGTGGCCAGTTGTCAATTCTCTTTGTGTGGGCTCACATACGTACGTACAAGTAGATATCTCACACTCAGGATTGAGGTAGGATAGAAACTCACAATGCATTTTCTGTATACATTGTATGTACAGTGCAGTGCTAAGGAATTGCCGTGTGGTGAGAAGTTTGCTCAGAGGTCCTGTTGGGTGAGGAGCTTGCTGAGGGAGCTGGTTGGTGAGGAGCTTGTTTATAGGTCTTGCTGGTTCAGCAGAGTAGGGTAGAATTCAATGGCGAGACTGAGAGCTTTTTACTCGGCCACCAGAAGCAAGACTGGGTGCAAGTGTCGCTGGTGTCGACCCCCCCCCCTTAGTCTAGACTTGTCAGAGAAACTTGGCGCGATTCTAGACGACTAGGCTTTGACTGAACTCCGTTGCTATGGAATGCGACTAAGCTTGTCAGTTGTAGGGGAGAGTATCTCTATGTTTGTCTTTGGTACCCCCAAAATGTTCTACACTACTGAGGGTATACACAAACACTTGTTATCTTAAAAATACAGTTGTACCCCACTTAACGCGGTCAATAGAACCCAGAGGGTCCCGTGTTAAGTGAAATCCGTGTTAAGTGAACAACAGAACATATGGGATTAATTCCAATAGAAACCAGCCCGACCCCCAAACTCCACTTTTTGAAGACACATAACTATGTTGTAGTAAAAATAACATCTTAATTTTATGATGGTACATGCACACAATTAATACTTAAGAGAAATAGAGAAATACAGTCGCCAAGTTAATGTCCATTCAAATAATGGACTCAACTCCCTCCCCCTCTTCTCACACTATACTGCTGGCTCTTCCCTCTCTGAGAAATTTTTGGGGGAAAACCACTAAATTTTAATAAATAATGCCTCAAACTAAAGTTAGGATAATACAATTGACATTGCTGGATTCCTTGTAAGACCAGGAATATTTTGAATATAAATGTCATATATTTTGCACAAAAGATAACATATTTACTAGAGAAAACATTTTATCTAAAATTTGTATGTCTAATGCAAAATATATGATGTTTATATTCAAAATGATCACCAAATTATAAGAATTCCAGCAATGTAAATTATATTCTGGCCGGGTAATTTGTATGAATTTTATGAGCTAAAACAAATATCTTCAGTTAATAAAAAAAAAATATTCTTCAGGACACTATCTGTCAATCAAAGTACCCCACCTTGCCTCCCCCCTCTTCCAACCGCGCGGTCAGTCCCAACCCTCCCCCCCACCCCCCACCAATCGTCCCTTCAAGAGAAGAGTGGGTGAAAAAAATAAATTTTAACATTTTGTATTAAATAATACCTCAGATTAAAGTTAGGATAATATAATTGACATTGCTGGATTCCTTGTAAGACCAGGAATATTTTGAATATAAATGTCATATATTTTGCACAAAAGATAACATATTTACTAGAGAAAACATTTTATCTAAAATTTGTATGTCTAATGCAAAATATTTGATGTTTATATTCAAAATGATCATCAAATTATAAGAATTCCAGCAATGTAAATTATATTCTGACCGGGTAATTTGTATGAATTTTATGAGCTAAAACAAATATCTTCCGTTAATAAAAAAAAAAAAAAATTCTTCACGGGGTAACAGATGGTCGATTGGTCCCTCCCTCCCCCCCCACCCCCCACCAACTGTCCCAAGGAGATGTGTGGGAAAACCACTAAATTTTAATAAATAATACCTCAAACTAAAGTTAGGATAATATAATTGACATTGCTGGATTCCTTGTAAGACCAGGAATATTTTGAATATAAATGTCATATATTTTGCACAAAAGATAACATATTTACTAGAGAAAACATTTTATCTAAAATTGGTATGTCTAATGCAAAATATATGATGTTTGTATTCAAAATGATCACCAAATTATAAGAATTCCAGCAATGTAAATTATATTCTGGCCGGGTAATTTGTATGAATTTTATGAGCTAAAACAGGCAGTCAGGCAGGGTGGCGGGTGGCGGGTGGGGCAAATCTAAAAATAGCGTCTTGAGCCGGACACTCACCACGTATATGTGGAAAAAAATCCGTGTTAAGTGAAAGTTCAGCTCTGGCGAGGCACCGCGTATATGATAAAACGCGTTAAGTGAAACCGCGTTAGGCGGGGTAATACTGTAGGTTCTTATTCTCGTACGGGAGATATACAGAGGCACCAATAAGACAGAGCACTTCCACACTTGAAGGACTGGTGGTCTCCACTCCATGTATCACTGCGCGCTGGCATATGCAGATGCCAGCATTCACAAGCTGAATACATAAAATGTAAATATGATAATTTATATACATAACATGGTGCATAATAAATGGAAATATTACATAGAATTAATACATGTTCTGTAATACTTTACTGTACATAATTAATAGGGTAATATAAAGATACACAGCTTAAGGTACTACTTCATGTCCATATTATACAGTATCCACTACAATATACACTGTTGATATACTGTAAACAGGCATACCTTATTTTTAGTTAAAATAAATTACTGCTCAAGTATCATCGTGTGTATTTACTTGCTGGGTGCCAAAATGATGCAAAAGACCGATAACTCCAACATGGAAGTTTTCATCACTGTTCTCTATTTCTTGTCTGGAAAATGTAAGTTTTCGTCACTGATGTCTATATTTAATGTTGTGGAAGGACTGGGGATGACCATGGCCAGGGAATGGGCTTGAGATGATCAGATGACAGATATAATTTAACGTGCTTCATAGCTGGATGGCGGAGTTCTTGATAATACTCTACAATCATAAAGACATTTACTTTTGGTAAATTTCTTTCATCTGCCTTGATGAACCCTGGAAGTAGTTGTCCAACCTTCTCGGCTGATCGGTTTTGTAAATTAATATTATTAGATAATTAATTGTGCTTTACTGTGCACACAGTACTGGTGTATTGAATATATAATTATTACTAAGCACATTAACTAATTCAATGGATATTAGCTGCCCCTACTAAAAATTTCATAGTATAAACATTCCAAACAGTATTGGTATTATTTTGGTCATCTGGGGGAACTCTAAGATTCTAACAATGGGATTAAGTACTTTAAACAATAAGACAAATTATCTCTATGGAATTTCTGTCGCAAAACATTTTTCTATTGCATAAGAAAATACAGATCATATGTTAGGTTAGGTTAGGTATGATAAGTTATACAGTGGTCCCTCGGTTAACGAGCACAATCTGTTCTAGAAGGTTGCTCGTTAACCGAAACCATTGTTTCAATGGGTTTTTGGGTAATTGGTTCCAGCTCACCGAAAATTGCCTAAATTCAACAAAAAAGGTAGAAAAGTACACTTACTTTGATATGTGTATGTAGAAGGCTCCTGGATGATGATGATGATGATGGGAATTAGAATGGGGGTGGAGGAGAAGGGAGAAGAGAAGGCATTGGGGTGGAAGAGAAGTCACTCATGGTGCCATTTCACCCATAAAATTTTAGTTCTCTTGGTGTAATTCAAGATTATTTTCTTTAAATCAACACTGCACTGCATTATATATTGTCAATATGTAAAATAAATTTCAAAATGACCAATAATTTGCTTGCAAACACAGGAAAAAAGCATTTAGTTGAAGAGTCTCAAGCAAGATGTTACCTCCACTGAAAAGACACAAAGACTGACACCTGTATGGTGTGTTGAGAGGCTGGATGGCGCACATAAAACTAGTTTCATTACTTTCAATTATGTTCAATAATTGTTAAAATGACTAAAAATTTTAATATTAAACTTTTAAAATTATTGAATAGCATAAACTTCTTGATATTTGCCAAAATGGTAAGGAATTTAAGCCTAGAACAGATTACTGTATTGGCGGACTAATACTACAGCTGGTGGACCGCCAAATGCAAGCGAAAACATGTTCAGGTCGGCTCGTAAGAAACTCGTTAATCGAGGGATTGCTCGTTAACCGAAGTTAAGAATCTTATGGAAGGTAACTCGTTAACCGAAATCTCGTTAACCGAGGCGCTCGTTAACCGAGGGACCACTGTATTATAAGTTATAAGGTTAGCTTAACATACACCATTAAAGGAGGGGTAGTAACACAAAACTAAAGATTTCCGATAGAAATGAAGGTCTAAATCGTTCATAATACATCGCAAACCATCAGAAAAAAAACCATAGTCTGCATGTCTAAGTACTGTATAGGGATGAACAAAACTTAACATTTACCCATTATAGCCTGTCTCGAATCTAAGCATCCAGATACTTATGGTAGTTAAAGTAAAATTTCACCAATTAATTAATTAATATAAATGATGATGTATCCCAGTGGTTCATTAGTAAATCATAAAAACAATAACAGCACGATGTTGTCGTGTTTACCTAGTACCTGTACCAAGAATTCTCAAAACAAAGTCCAGCCGATGTCATTACTTCTCAGTTGATTCGCATCTCCATCCGTACGTCGTCTGCAGGATAAGTGGTGACGTTATTGCAAGTGGCAGCCCTGTTTCTAGATAAATAAACTTATCTCAACTATTATAGCAGGACTTTAAACTTTTATTACAAATTATATAGTATACCGTATCACTACGAATGTGGCAGAGTGTATCTCTGGTGTTTACCCAGAACCGTCAACTCGTCCATTGTCTTGCGACACATATAGGTCCCTAACACCAAAGTCATTTACATCATAAACTGCACCACTTGTGTCAGCTACATTAGGAACAGGGTCAACACAAGTATTATGCTCATCTCTAAGTGACATACTTCTGGTAACAACACGGCAGAGAATAAACTAGGATACCGATCTTCAAGCAATTTAGTGTTATTGTCCACCGTAGGAGTCGTTGTCACTACAGGATCCAGGACATGATTTTTTTTTTTACGGGAATTACCCCACCTGGGCACGGGTCGAACAACCCACAGTGGGGCTTAGGGGGCGAAAAAATAAGAATAGAAAGAAATTAAAAATAGAAAAGATAAAGGTTATATTAATCTACACCACAAAGATGCCGGAAAACCAGCTTTTTAAAGTGAGACAGATTGTATGAATATGGAAAGAGAAAAAGGCAGAGCATTCCACAGTTTGGCTGTGTGAGGAAAGAAGGATGCACTATAACGGGTTATTCTAGTGTGACCGACATCCACAGAGAAACAGTGGGCACCGCGGGCAAGACGTGTGTTATGAACCCACGGCCTTGCTGGCGGTACACAGGATGCCAAATCCACTGAACATTGTCTGTTAAAGTACCTGTAAAAGAGAGAGAATAAAGCAACATTGTGACGAAGAGAAAAGGAAGAAAGATTGTCAACTAAAGGAGGAGAGTTAATAAGACGAAATGCCTTTGATTCCACCCTCTCTAACAGTTGGACAGAAGAGCCACCCCAGATATGAAAGCAGTACAGGTAACTCGTGTTTGATTTAAGCGTTTTGGGAATAACGTGATTGTTCAATTAATAACAAAAGCTAATTTACGCGCACCTATTTTTGAAATAACGCACTCAAGACAGTTTAAATTTGCTGTGTGTATTCGCCTGGTCGCCTGACAGTGGTGTCTCGTGTGATGCATGGTCCAGGAACAAATCCCATATTCCACGAAGTTGTAATTGGTTCTGCAATCAGTTTTCTCAGGAAAATCTCCCCACATACCTACAGGTGATACAAGCTTTGAAGCAAAGTTTGAAATATTTGATAATGAAATCAAGACAGTGGTTTTCTTCATAAAATAATTTCTCTGTGCAAAGGCATTTATAGAATATGTTGGCATTCATGCAGCTTTAAGATAACTTAAGAGATGTTGTTCTTTAATAATTTTTTTGAAAATTTTAAACTTTCCAGATTTGTCATTGTATAATACAGGCATCCCCTGGGTTATGGAAGGGTTAGGTTCCTGAAAATTCCGTAGCGTGAAACCATTTCCCCATTGATTTACAATTATAAAAGTGATAGATTCCGTACGAAAAATTTTTGAGTGCCAAAAAGTGACACAAACACATATACTATACAGGTATGTATGAAATTAGATGGTTTTAACCACATACGATGAGTTATTCATGATGTATCATGTTAATAAATGAACAAAACACTCAAATTTTATTTGCCAGAAACCATGTTGAGTGCTGAGTCAAGTGAGGTGAGGACAATGAGGTAGTGCAATTGAAATTATTGGTGGGTCACTGCTGATCCCTACCCCTCTCTGTGGATCATCATCATATTCTTCTGCTGCTGACTGTGGTCATGAGGCAAAGAACTTGTCCAATGTGGTCTGTTGTTAACGGCACAAAATTGGGGCTGCATTCATGATCTGAATAGTGTGTCTCAACGGTTTGCATCACATTTTGAAGTTGACTAAGCACTGTGGACAAAACCTTTGTTGTCAATTGACAGATGTAGATGGAACTTCTGTACAGGTATCCTCCTGTTCCTCACCAGCAGCTTTCTCCTGTTTCATTCACATAAGATCCTCATTGGGAACACCTTGGAAATCGTGGACACAGTCTGGCCAGATGTTCTTCCACACCAATCATTGTTGCATATTTGACCTCATCCCATGACTCAGCAATATTTTCTACAGCATTAATGATGTTAAACTTCTTCCATAAATTTTGGACTGATTGCTGATCCTCACCATCAATTGCAGCTATAACTTGTCTAAAAATCCTGTATAAATAGTATGCCTTAAAGCTGGCAATCTCACCTTGATTCAAGGAAATTGTGTTCTTGGGCAAGTATTCAACCCTGATATTAGTGGAAAGGTCATTAAGGCTAACAGGGTGGCTGGGGGCATTATCTAGCAGTAACAAGGCTTTTTTGGCAATATTTTTTTTGGTTACTGTACCTTTCTACTACAGGACAGAAACAGTTTGTAAACCAATCTTGGAACAGGCTACCAGTCATCCATGCTTTCCTATTGGAGTGCCATATCACTGGTAACCTAGATTTGGCATAGGCTTTGAAAGCCCCTGGGTTTTCTGAGTGGTACACAAGCACGCCCTTGACTAAAAAACATATGACCCTTCAGGCTTCTATGCCCTTAACTCATGAGACATAAAGGCAAGCATTAACGTAGCATGCTTCCCTGTTGGGCGCTGTAAACGCTTCTGTGCTTCACCTTACACAGGATGTAGGGGGGTGCCCAATAAAAAAGAAAAAAGAAAAAAGCATGGGCTTTAATTTAAAGTCTCCTTGCAGTTCTTAAAAACAGGAGCTGTTTTCTCCTCTGTTGAAATAAATGTCCTGACAGGCATGTGCTTCCAAAAGAGGCCTGTTTCATCAACATTGTATACTTGTTGTAGTGTGTATCCATCAGCCTAAATGATTGCCTTAATATTGCTGGATAATTACTTGCAGCCTCAGTATCAGCACTGGCATTTCTTGAAGTGCTCAAACCACCCTTTGCTGGTATTAAAGGGTTTTTCATCAGAACGAGCACCTTGTTTCTGGATTAAATCTGTATGCAGACTCTTACGGCCATATTATTAAACAACATCTACCCCTTCCGACGAAAAATCTTTTCGAAGGTATTGTTCCTTCAAGCGGTATTTTTAAATGATCGAACCTCTTCCACTTCGTGCTGGATGATTTTTTTAGGTCTGGTAATACTGTCTTCTTCGCTGATGCAGTATGGTCATCCTGTGTGTGTTTGTTTACCTTCATTGGCACCAAATTTAGTATTGTAGCAGCTCTCGTCATGGATATTTTTTCCTCAAAAGTCTCCCGGGATTTCTTAGTTTATTTGAGCGGGAAGGAGAAAATTTTGCAAAATAAAAGTACTTGTGGGAAGCTTGTTACATTAAAGAAACAAGCATGGTTGCGAATTGCAACATGTTTATATATATATATATATACAGTCAACCCAGGATGCTCACATTCCGCGGTGGGTGTACCGGTAGTTCTGCTATAACGCGATAATTGTGTTCTTGTAAAATATCGTGTTATAGAAAATCGCGTAATAGAAATAACAGGGCTTATGGAGAAAATAGGGTTAGGTGCAGATTACTCGAAATCAAAAAAATTTAGTAGTTAGCCTAACACAAAGGATACCACAGTCTAAATAAATGTTACATTCATATCTAATAATGAAATCATACAGTAAATGTAACACTACCTTGAAAAAATATGAATGTAACTTGATGGGGGAGAAGGGTGATTTTGAGGTTGATAACATCGAGCTTCTCTTCAAGTGTTATATCCTTTCTTTTACGATCATCACCGGGAATTCTATCACCAGAACGCTTCTTGGAGATATTCTTCTTTACCATATTCACAATTAATACCACAAAATTGGAGAAATAGTAAGCAAAAATCGCGTTATAGCAAACAAGCGTTCGCGTTATACAAATATCGTTCCTAATTCATAAATCGCGTTAGAGCAAATTCGCGTTATCAAAACACGCGTTATAGCAGAACTCACTGTATGTATAATAGTATTTGTTTCATTACGTAAACTTTGTAGAATTTTTGTTTTGTTTTTTGTACAGTTATGAAAGACTGTAAGAAGCAGTTGTGAAGTATAAGAAGAATTAGTAATTATATGTTGATGAAACAAGAAAGTATTGGAACATTTTTGTTTTGGTGACACACTCTCGGTAGCTTGGTTGAAGAGGATAGGAGGGTCAAGCTTGTGTGGTGCATATTTATCTACTATTATCTGGGCAACCATGGATAATTATGGTATTAACTAAAGTGTAATATGTTCATTATAGTCTAAAGAATATTGTAGTAGTGAGAGAGCATTGTATTTGGTGGATATAGCATTATTCTGAGTGAATTGATTTGTGGCTTTTTTGTATGTGCATGGATGGAGAGCACATATTCATTATATTATGTTGTATCGTTTTGATTGAACCAGTTTTAATGGGAACAGTGGTTTTAAAATAAATACCTGTCAGCTGTCAGGAGATTGTTAGCCAGAAATAAGGTAAGGGTCTGTGTTTAACATTTAATCTCTCTGTTAACAGAAGCTGTTATTTCAGAGTCTCCTCTGATATATTGGGCCTATGGGCTGACTGTACATCCTCTAGTGAGTCCTAGAAGAGGGTGTGAAGGTTGTAACAATATACAGTGTGTGTGTGCGTGTGCGTGCAAAACACATACAAATAAATAATAATGGCAAAATCCTCTCACAAATAATAAAAAACAAATGTATTAAAAATGTGAGTAACTCACATTTTTTCTACATTTGGTTGTTTTGTTTCTATTATTTGTGAGAGGATTTTCCCTTTATTATTTATTTGTATGTGTGTGTGTGTCTACACACACACACACACACACACATATATACAATACAGGTAAAAGACTTTATTGTCTCTAAAATGAATGGCTCCCTGTCCCAGTTGCAAAAATGCCATCAACTTTAAAACTACCCTTAGACATTCTTGGGTATATCCAGGAGGTCATCCGCAAATAATCGAGGTCTGTGAATTGTCAGGGCATGCTGTATTAATTAAAACATAGCTACAGTAATACTGTAGTACTGTATTTTATATAAAATACTGTTCCATGGTGAGTTAACTTCATCCCTGTCTTTGTTTTACAGGTTTATGTGTCTGCCATCTTCAATATGGAAAGGATGGTAGATCACCTTGGCAGTACCATAAACACACCACAGCTCTTTGAGGATGATGACTCCCCAGAGTCCTTGGATGTTGGAAGTCTTTTAAGTGACAGTCATGGTCGCGGTAGTGAAACAGAAAGTTGCTTTAGTGGTTTTGATTCACCCGATGAAATATTTTTACAGAAATGTCATGAAAGAAAAAAAAAAATTCAGGCCACACTTGTAAATAAAATTACAAAACATGGAAGATTAGTTAATGATGAGAAAAAAAATCGATCTGTAACTAATGCTCACTTCATTTTATGTGAAAAATCTCCAGATGTGGATCATAGAGACAACAGAAAAGGTTATATGACTAAACAGAATAAAAAAAAAAAAGGTATTGCAAAGATAATAATAACATATTGTTCAAATGAAAATAGAAAGTGCAATTCTTTTAAAAGTCTGAATGGAGGAATACAGGTTGTAGATAATGAGGGTCGTGGTTATTATCAAATACGCACAAATACGAGTACAGAAAATATGAAAACATCTTCCAGAGGCAGTCAGGTCTTGTGCCACAATATTAACCTTACACAAAAACATAATCAGTGTAAAGGAACTCATCCAGTTCTTCTTACTCATAGTGGACATTTTCCTACAACAAAAGTCCAGACAAATAATGATCATCTAACTTATAATTTTCCTGTAAATGAACTGAAGAAAGGGGGAATGACTGTGTACACTAACGTACCTCCTCAGTACGGAAATGTCCCCAAGAAAAACTTGTCTCCACAAAATAGAAATGCTCCCATGGAAGACCTATCTCCACAAAATAGAAATGCTCCCATGGAAGATATATCTCCACAAAATAGAAATGCTCCACTGGAAGATATATCTCCACAAAATAGAAATGCTCCCATGGAAGACCTATCTCCACAAAATAGAAATGCTCCCAGGGAAGACCTATCACCACAAAATAGAAATGCTCCCTTGGAAGACCTATCTCCACAAAATAGAAATGCTCCCAGGGAAGACCTATCGCCACAAAATAGAAATACTCCAATGGAAGACCTATCACCACAAAATAGAAATGCTCCAATGGAAAACCTGTGTCCACAAAATATGAATGCTCCCATGGAAGACCTATCTCCACAAAATAGAAATGCTCCCATGGAAGACCTATCTCCAGAAAATAGAAATGCTCCCATGGAAGACCTATCTCCACAAAATAGAAATGCTCCAATGGAAGATATATCTCCACAAAATAGAAATGCTCCAATGGAAGACCTATCACCACAAAATAGAAATGCTCCCATGGAAGACCTATCTCCACAAAATAGAAATGCTCCCATGGAAGACCTATCTCCACAAAATAGAAATGCTCCCATGGAAGATATATCTCCACAAAATAGAAATGCTCCCATGGAAGACCTATTTCCAGAAAATAGAAATGCTCCCTTGGAAGATCTATTTCCAGAAACTAGAAATGCTCCCTTGGAAGACCTATCTCCACAAAATAGAAATGCTCACTTGGAAGACCTAACTCCAGAAAATAGAAATGCTCCCTTGGAAGACCTATCTCCACAAAATAGAAATGCTCACTTGGAAGACCTAACTCCAGAAAATAGAAATGCTCCCATGGAAGACCTATCTCCACAAAATAGAAATGCTCACTTGGAAGACCTAACTCCAGAAAATATAAATGCTCCCATGGAAGACCTATCTCCAGAAAATAGAAATGCTCCCATGGAAGACCTATTTCCAGAAAATAGAAATGCTCCCATGGAAGACCTATCTCCACAAAATAGAAATGCTCACTTGGAAGACCTAACTCCAGAAAATAGAAATGCTCCCATGGAAGACCTATCTCCAGAAAATAGAAATGCTCCCATGGAAGACCTATTTCCAGAAAATAGAAATGCTCCCTTGGAAGACCTATTTCCAGAAAATAGAAATGCTCCCTTGGAAGACCTAACTCCACAAAATAGAAATGCTCCCATGGAAGACCTATCTCCACAAAATAAAAATGCTCCAATGGAAGACCTGTCTCTACAAAATATGAATGCCCTCATGGAAACTTTATCTCCCACACCTATAATTACAGATCCAGATGAACCAGCTCCCAGCTACTGTGCTTCAGAGCAAATTAGAGAGGTTCCTGCAACAGAAGATGATGTAATGAATGACTCCGGACATTTTATTAAGGATAAAGATAATATAATGGACCACACCAATAATACTTGTCCTAATACTGAAGACATAAACCATTCTCTTGTTACTCAAACATCAAATGATACCAAAAAAATGTATACAGTTTATAATAGTGTCAATATGATGGAAGAAATTGGTGCAATAAAAGAAAACAAAACTGATGACACTGAGTGTGAAGATGTTTGTACCATGAACCTACCAACCTCTAACAACAGCACTAATTGCAGTTTGGGTGTTAAAGAAACAAAAGAAAAACATTCAGACAGTATCAATGACATGAACAAAAAATATCTTACTGAAGAGTCAGTAAGTAATAGAAAAGCAAGAGAACCCTGCCATAACTCTCCAGAAAAATTGATTGATATCGTGAAAACTCTTTCTAATGTTTCCAGTAGCCAAACTGGCAATGAATTACCATTTTTAGAGAATCTTGTCAATCAAATATGGCATGAGCTGACTGTCCAAACACAAGCTACAGAGAATGCTGGTGACACTTCTAACATTAATTCAATTTTATCTGATTCCCCAGACAACAAAATAATATTAAGTGCTCAAAACCTTCACCAAGAAGTTTATGAGATCATGATACAGGAATCTAATGAAATTATTGGTAACTCTGGCAACAGTAATACAGTTACATCAGACACCCAGAGGCCTCATATGACATCATCATCAAAAGATATTAATCAAGAATGTTATAAGAAGCCTAACTTAGGGCTTGAATCTGAGGAAGATGCAGGTGATATTGTCAGCTCTGTTTCTGATATGTATGACCTCCAGGGTAGAATGTCAGTGTCACCTTCAAATGGGCTTAAAGGAGAATATGAAGAGTTGACTTCAACACAAAACTCAATGGCTGGTACTGGTGATGCTGTCACTACTAATTCTGATCCACCTTATCCCCAAGGGAAAATGGAAATAACCCTCATGGACAGGTATTATATAGAAAATTGTGAAACAATGTCTTCAGTCCCAAAGTGTGCTGACAGTGTTGATAGTATCAACCCAAGTTGTAATCTGTCACACTCCCAAAGTACCAATGTAATATCATCGCCAAGAAAACTTGATCCAGGAAGTTCTGAGGGACTGAACTCAAGCAATAAGTTTGTCAAGGAAACTTGTCATGGCACCAGTAGTAGATACAACTTATCAAAGTCTCAGTATCGTAAAGTAGAATCAGCAACAATCCCTAATGAGGAATTTTATGAAGAGGTAAACTTTAAACAAAATATTACAAGAACGTACAGTAAAGCAAACTCCAAAACCCTGGGAAAAAAATTTAAGTCATCTTCACAAAAACTTGATAAAGACACAGATAATAAGGCAGCCAGAAAGGAGAAATATAAGGAAGTATCATCAGCTGACATTACCACTTTTCATAAAATAACTAAGGAGTCGAGGAGACCACTAAGTTTACCTGAAGAAACAAGCCAAGAAAATTTTATAGGGAACTCACTAAGAAACTCTTGTGAACAATCTCAGGGAAAAGATGTAGATGGGGATATAATCAAGAGAGCATGGCATTCTATATCTTCCCTACCATCAAATTATATAAGTGAATTTAGACCTTTTTCGGGGGCATGTAGCAGAAATAAAAGATATGACAAGAAATTGAGTTCAATGAATAATGTACAGGCAATTCCAAATGATATTGAGGTATTATCTATTGATCATAAGTATTTTAGCCATGATAACACATTCCAGAATAGTAGTGCAGATAAGAGTAATATTGATAGTGGTGTAGACAGTTTTACTACAAATAATTTTACACCGTGTCATAACGCACAAAAGCATTCTGAAAGTACTGATCACAGCAATGATAGCGATATTATCAGTAAATCCTTTATTAGATATAAGTGTCAAGAGAAACCATTTGAAGTCAGTAAAATGTTGGGAACAATAAGGTCTTCTGCAGTTGATAAGAATAACACCAAAATAGCCCAAGATTACCTTGGCTGTTGTACAGAAAGTTCACAATGTACGACATTTAATGACAAAGTTAATAGAAGCGGAACAGAGAGCATTTTGTACCCTTTTGATCGCACTACATTTTTTAACAGTATAGGATTAGTAGGGAAGAATGTACATAATAACAAGAGATGCTCTCCATCTTCTGTTGCACACAGGACAAGAAAAGTACGTGCAAGAAAAGAAAGAGAACATACCAGAAAGGAGGTGATGCTGGAGACACCAAAGTTTAATCCTACTCAAGATAAGATTAATACTAAGAGCTCAGTGTCAAAGGAAAACAGTATGACTGTTGTTAATGACTTTTCATATAAAAGTATAAAGATGAGTTGCTGTTATAAAGATGAAGAGTGTCAACCCAATGTTAAGGAATTCACTAATCTTGGGCAGAAGAAGAAAAAATCAAGAAGTGGCCAGAGAAAATTGTTATTCAAGTCTCTTAAGGAAGGAAGAGATGAAGCATCTTTGGCTGTATGTGACAGTAGCAAAGATGGTAGTGTTGCTTGTTGTCATAGCAGGCAAGACTCTCTGGAATCTTGCCATAAAGATGATAATGGTAACCCGAACAATATTTGTGGGAAGCGTGAATCTCAGTGTGTAATTGAAAAGCAAAATGAGGGTTTGAAAAAATCTGGTGACTCTACCTGTTTTAAAAACACAACAGAAAAATCAGTTGTTGAAGATAAGACGAACACAACACTATGTCAAGAAAACTATTCTTCTTGTCTGCGTAGCAACACTAGTATAAAACACTTTATTTGTAATACATGTCGGAAGTCTTTCCAAAGTACAGACCAATTAAATTTTCATTGTACCACAGAATGTGCACACTCCCTGACATGTGGCACACATAACTGCTCACAATGCTCTCATCCTTCACATCAAAGTTCTTCAACCAGTGTTATAGAAACAAACATGAGAAACTCCAGCAGTAAGCATGTGACTAAATTTACAAATAATATATGTCATTCTCCTGGCATATCTTTATATAAGCAACCACTAAAGGTACAAGATTTTACCATTACACAGAAGATTAATACTTTCCCCAATCCTCCAGATATTGTTGTCACTCATCTACATGTTCATCAGAATTCTTTACAAGCCAAGGTACTCGGTAGAGCCTCTGTTGAAAAATTATGTCTTTGTGAGGAAGGTAAAGGAGAGGATCCAGAAGAGCCTTTCAGATATGTGGCATACAATGTACAGAATCCAGAGCAGCCAGTTAGATTTGTGGTAGATAATAGGGAGGATCCAGGGCAAGTTTTCAATTTTGGGTCAGATAATGGAGAGGATCCTGCACAGCCTTTTGGTTTTGGTTCAGGTATTGGAGAGGATCCTGCACAGCCTTTTGGTTTTGGTTCAGGTATTGGAGAGGATCCTGTACAGCCTTTTGGTTTTGGGTCAGATATTGAAGAGGATCCGGCACAGCCTTTTGGGTTTGGTTCAGATATTGGAGAGGATCCTGTACAGCCTTTTGGTTCTGTGTCAGATATTGAAGAGGATCCTGTACAGCCTTTTGGTTCTGGGTCAGATAATGGAGAGGATCAACAGGAACTATTCAGTTTTGGGTTGGACTCAGGGCAGCCATTCAGTTCTCGAGCAGATTATATCAGAACAATATCCTCAGAAAAAATGGTGGAGAAGTTTTTGGACCCAAGCAAAAAATTACTTTGTGATTCCAGCAAAACTGAAGAGAAAATAAGTTTTGCTCCCCAGAAAGTTTTGAAACACTTATCAGAAGAAAATGATTTTTTGGGATTTGAAGATGGAGTGCAAGACTATGAAGTGAATGAAAACTTTTTCCCATCCATTATTTTAAATAAAAAAAGTTGTATTAGATCTGCAAATGAAGAAAAAAACTATTTATGCTTACAGAACATTGAGGAAGACAATTGTGAAAACACAACTACAATAGATCCAGAACATAAATGTATGGAGTCTCTGGTAGAAGGTCCCTCTTGTAATAAGTCTAACATCCCATTATTGATTCCCTCTGCAGAATTGGTACTTTCAATGGACAATTCTACATTACCGGTATCTAGTGATCTTGATGCTAGTGGAGATTTACAGACACTTAATGATGTGAGTTTTGCTCCTCCCAGGAAGAGCAAAAGAATTGTAAGAAGAAGAGCAAAGAGACTTTTGGATCAGAACACATCAAAACTACTATTAACTTCAGGTGTTAAAAAGAAAGCTTCAGGGGTCACAGGAAGCCATGCTCAACAGCCTTTAGAAAACGCCCTAAATGGACAAGTACAAGAAAATACTTCTCAGAAAAAGAAATATCCAGGTAGGGCTGTAATAAGACAGAGTATTGAAGTAAATAAATCAAGAGAATTATACTTGGCAGTTACAGTTGATTGCCAGCCAAGTGCTTCCAATACTGCTAAGCAATATGAACACAGGAACCTTAAGTTCATAAGAAGTGTAGTATGTAGTATATGTAGCCAGTATTGTTATTCAACAGGTGACCTGGTCCAACACATGAAAACACATGCATTCTGTAGGCTGTTTAAGTGTCCCCTTTGTCCACTAATTTGCACAACTAAAGCTTTTCTAACCGAACACTTGGTTTTACATAATGGGAAGAAGCATTTTGTTTGCTTTATATGTAAAGCTGTTTTTTCCCACAAGTATGAATTGAAAGCACACACATCAATTTTTATGGGCGAGAAACCTTTCAGGTGTTCAGAGTGTGGCAAAATGTTTTCTCTTTGCTGTCAGCTTGGAGAACATAAGTTTACTCATACCTCAGAAAGACCTTTTAAGTGCGATTTGTTTCCTGGTGATTTCAAATCGTACGCAAATTTGCTCAATAATAGGAGAATTCACCTTGAAGATCAATGATACCAGTGTGATTACTGCAGTGCTTTCTTTTTGCCACACAATTTTGCATTGCATATGAGAACCCAAACAAGAGAAAAATCTGTTCACTCCCCAATTTGTGATATAAACTTTAGATTTGAAAGTAGTTTGAGAAAACATGCAACTACAAAGCATCCTGGCTTTGAGTCCTGGGCTGCAGTTTTTGTGTACTTCCCTGATATATTTCCAGTAGGTAAAACTACAAAGAAAATAGTGTATTGGATTCCGGGTAACTCAGAATGAGTGTTCATTAGTTAAACTAAAATATAAGTGTGTAGTGTGTACTTTATTGATGTAAATAGAAAATTCCTGTGGTCTGTAAATAGTGATCGTAATGAACTTCCATGTTATGTGTTTAAATTTTATATTTTTGTGTATATTGTTTGCAAGAAGAGTGGTATTACTGGTTAAAAGAATATACGCTGACATGTTTACTATTCACATACTGTACTATATATTGTTATAGTAAATGCTGTACTGTAATGAGACTTAAATTCAGGAAAAATTGCATTGGAAAAAAATGAACTTAGCATATTGCAATAAACAGGAGTTCAATCAATAATAAGATTACCTTTATTTGTACAAGTTTTTCTCGTGTGATATGTATGCAGCATTTCTTATTTAATTGTCTACATACAGTATATCTCAAACACTATTTCGCTAGTCCAAACTTTTCCCTCTTGTTAAGATTAAAAATAATTCTTAGTGCTCATATTTTATTGTACAGGTATGTAATATCGGTCAGCATTTTATATTAGTTATGAGGCAGCCTTTGAGCACATATTAGCAGCTAAAGATAATCTTGTGTAGCTTTTATATGTATTGATATTAACCGACCACATATGGGGCCGACGGATAATCCAAAAGGTCGGTTAATAGTACATGAAGTCTTTGGAAATAAAACATACATTTTCAAAGTTCCTTTCCCTAACCTACCTCATTAAGTCCCTCTATTAATTTTTTTTCATTTGCCATTCATAATTCAATAAAATTTGCTTTAAAACATTAACCACTTTAGCAAATAAATATGAACCAGCACAGAAACCGTGATTAAAAAATGGAAAAGTCAAAGAACATATGTCATCACAAAAATTGTGACCAAGTCCCAGGTTGCTGATCTGACTTTCTCCTACATTTACACACAATTGCAGGGTCTCAATTGTTTCTCTTACTATTGACAACACAACATACATACATTATCTACCCCCAGGCCCCGATGTGGGTCAGTGACCTGTGCCCGGGTGGGCTAATCCCCGTAAAAAGAGATTGAGCTTGCCAGGAAGACGTGAAATAGAGACGCTGTTAACACAAGTTTTACAAACTCAGCACGGCTGTGAACAAGGAACTATTCACAGAGATACATTAGATTTTGGAGATCATACAGGTTGACAGAATAGTTCAGGAGATT
This sequence comes from Homarus americanus, assembly GCF_018991925.1. NCBI lineage: Eukaryota > Metazoa > Arthropoda > Malacostraca > Decapoda > Nephropidae > Homarus > Homarus americanus. Next base: position 831,988 of record NW_024748747.1, read on the forward strand.
AATGACTTTCTTAAGTAGATAACTGACACTAACTAAACTACTAACATCAGACTCTCTGATGTTTGGGGATGAAAATAATCTAACTTCAGTAGCAATTGGAAATTCATGGCTATCCCCAGGGACACAATCATGGGATGCCATTCGTACTGGCAGACTCGACACTCACTCGCGTAACAAGTGTTACCGTATTTTTAAGCTTGGAAGATGCTGCATCGTGGAAGACGCACCCTAATTTTGGAAATGAAATTCTAATTTTTTTTTTTACGGGTATTAGCCCACCTGGGCACAGGTCACTGACCCACATTGGGGCCTAGGGGGCAAAAATGTAATAATAATAATAATAATAATAATAATAATAATAATAATAATAAATACAAAAATGAAAAAAAAAATCAAAAGTGAGAAACAATATATGTATGTTGTGTTGTCAAAGCAAGAGAAACAATTGAGACCCTGCAATTGTGTGTAAATGAGGCAGAAAGTCAGATCAGCAACCTGGGACTTGGTCACAATTTTCGTGATGCCATACAGCAGCAGGGTCTACCAATATCTTCCCAGGCAGTAGTACCCTGTTCCAACCTACTACCGACACCAGTGAAACCGTTGCTTGATAATTATACAGCCCTTTTGGCATAAGTACACACACTTCTTTGAATATCGTCACTTAGAACTGCTTATCGGTCGTCATTTTCATCAATTTAAAAATAAATCTGTATAAGAAGGTGAAGTCTTTAATACAGCACTCATTTTATACACTTGGTCACCTCATCTTAGGGGCTGTAGTGTTTACATTCTTTCTCTTGTTTTTGTCGGTATGACAACGACGGGAAATATTTTCCAACAGTAGAAGGTAAGCAAATGTAAACATGTATATCAACGTCTATATAAAACAAAAAATCTTTATTTAAAAACAAATTAAAAGTAAATAAACAACTCGGTTTTTTGCAAAACCAGTGACAGATTGGTTCTACATAATTATAAAACTGAAGAAAATAAGTCCTCCATTGTAGCTGTATTAAAATTAATGTAGAAAAATTAATATGGTTGTTTTAAGTAATGTTATTTAATGTTAATAAATGGAACAATGGAAGTAGCTAACAATTAAGGGTAAAAAAAAGTGAGATCACGTATGTAAGTGAGCACATGTATAAACATATCATCATTACTCTACATAAGAATATGAAAGCAACACTTATTTACTGTTCATATATATTTAAATTAATGTTTCTGAATTTAAAAAAAAATTCTACCAACCAGTGGTAATAAAGTTGAAAGCATAAGGACAGCCAATGTTGTAGTGTGTGTGTTTTTACTTGGATGACAAAGTTGTATTTAAATTTGGAAGATTTTAATTTTGTGGGGTTTTTACAGTCTAAATTGGTATCCAAATATGAGAGCCTACTGTAAATAGGTGTCCAAGTATGAGAGCCTACATATAAAGAAACAAACATTCCTGCAAAGGGGACCAGCAGACAACCTTTAGCAATTCCTCAATAGATGGCGCTGCCGCACCACTGCCATTAGTAAGCAAACCACACAATAGCAAGGGTTTATTTTTTTTTGCAATATATCAACAATATTAGTTAAATCAATAGTTTTATAGTACTGTATAGAGAATACTTGTAATTGTTAAGTACTGTAATGAGGTAACAGTCATTGTAAGGGGCTGATTTCAAAAACCTCTGCTCCAACTCATCGACTAGTGTCCTGTAATCAGACATCGGATCATATGAAGATCTTCCCCCCCAAAGTATCCAACTGAAGATCCTCCCCCCCAGGCTAGATCATATGAAGATCTTCCCCCCCAAAGTATCCAACTGAAGATCCTCCCCCCCAGGCTAGATCATATGAAGATCCTTAGATCCCTCCCCCAAGTACTTTAGGTTTGGTTAGGTTAGGTTAGGTTAGGTTAGGTTTGGTTTGGTTTGGTTTGGTTTGGTCAGGTTAGGTTAGGTTAGGTTAGGTTAGGTTAGGTTAGGTTAGGTTTGGTTTGGTTAGGTTAGGTTAGGTTAGGTTAGGTTAGGGGGGGGGTGGATCTTCAGATGAGCGCGACTGGGCTTGATCATATGAAGATCCTCCCCCCCAGGCTAGATCATATGAAGATCCTCCCCCCCAAGTAGGTTTGGGGGGGAGGATCTTCATATGATCCCAGACATCTCTAAGTTAACTCAAAACAATGGCGTTCTCTCTCACATTCACATTCACTTTATAGAGAAGTTGGTTTCAGGAAGTCAGAGAAAATGGACGGCACCTAAGCTTGGGAGCAATGAGAAAACGGACGCGTCAGATGGGAGACTCAACATGTTTTGTGGGCTATTGAGCGTAATATGAATCGTCTGATTTTACGTTAACTGACGTGTACGACCGTGGTCATTACACCATATGGCAGCAGGGTCTACCATTAGACAACACATTATGCTTCCAATATCTTCCCAGACAGTAATACCTCCCTGTTTAATAGCTGCCTGCCCGTACGTAACCCGGGGTCCCCCTGATATTTACTTATGTAGTATATAATAATACCTTTTGCACCAAATGTTTACCACAGACTCACTATACTGTACAGTATATGAAAAGTTAACCTAAACTTTGTGGATGACAACCACCACAACGATTACAATAATAACGACACCATATGGACATTGCCGCTTAATGTCGGTTCTCCAGACAGGTGAGTTATATATGAGAATATAGACAGAAAATTAAAATAATTAATAACTAATATTAAAGAGATTCCAACTTAATCCTATGTGAGTTTTTTATTTACCCATATATTTATTTTTTCTTTATTTACCTTAATTGTATTTATGTGTTCAGTTAAAATTTTAACTATTCATCTGGATACCAGATATTGAAAATACAGTTGGGTCTTCATTTACTCTGTCAAGTGAACCCCCGGAGTAATGTGTAAAACGAGAAACGCGTAAATGAAATAACAGAACATATGGGATTAATTGAAATAGAGACTGGGCCGACTCCCAAACTCCACTTTTTCCGACACAATACCTACGTTGTAGTAAAAATAACAAATTAATTTTATGATGGTATGCACATACAATTAATATTTAAGAGAAATACAGTCGCCAGGTTAATGTCCATTCAAATAACGGACTTAACTCCCGCCCCCCCCCCCTCTTCCCACGCTCGCTGGCTCCTCCCTTTCTGAGAAATGTTTGGGTGAAATTATTAGGCTTACATTTTTAGTAATAAATAATACCTCAAACTAAAGTTAGGATAATATAATTGACATTGCCGGATTCTTTGCAAGACCAGGAATATTTTGAATATAAACGTCATATATTTTGCACAAAAGATAAAATTTTGGCTCTCTAATCAAAATTCTTACATTAGATCTAAAATTTGTATGTCTAATGCAAATTCCACGATGTTTATATTTAAAATAATCACAATCTTATAAGAATTCCAGCAATGTAAATTATATTCTGGCTGGGTAATTTGTATGAATTTTATGAGCTAAAACAAATATCTTCAGTAAATAAACAAATTATACTTCACCCAGACACTAGCCACCAATCAAAATACCCCACCTCCACTCCCCCCCTCTCCCCACCCCGCTGATTCCCTCCCTTCTCCCCACCTTCCCTCCTTACCAGAGAAATGTTTGGGTGAAAACATTAGGCTTACATTTTTAGTAATAATTAATACCTCAGACAATGGGTCACAGCTCAAGATTGAAGAAGCCGCAAGTCCAGAAAACCGTGAGGGCAAACTTTTTCGGAGTGAGGGTTGTAAACTCTTGGAACAATCTACCAGAGAGTGTTGTGACGGCACCGAGTGTGAGCTCTTTCAAGAGAAGACTTGACCAACACTGGAGCGGGTTCAGGTACATTCAGGAGCCGGTGCATGCCCAGTATTTGCCAACAGTGCGTGACAGAGACGTGACCGATCGCCCGGGCGGCTAACGAGCCGACCTTTTGGTGAAGAATATAAAGGAAAAGAGACGTGACCGATCGCCCAAGAGGCTAACAAGCCGATCAGTGGCGAAGAGGATAAAAGTAAAAGTAAAGTAAAGTTAGGATAATATAATTGACATTACTGGATTCCTTGCAAGACCAGGTATATTTTGAATATAAACGTCATATATTTTGCACAAAAGATAAAATTTTGGCTCTTTCTAATGAAAATTCGGATCATATGAAAGATTGTGGGGTATGAAATTGTTTGGTGTTCACACTCAGGATGGAATGGAGAAAGGAAACTCACAATGTGCTCTCTATATACATGTTGTATTGGATGTACAATGCAGCTTGGTGCTGGGAAGGCAGCATGGTTACAAGCGTGATGTAGAGAGAGCTGGTTGGTGAGGACGCTCAGAGAAGGACAGCTTGTGGGTCGCCATGCTCGCCAGCGGGAGAGAGGACCGCCAGGCAGGCGGAGGTGTTGCTGGCTGGTTGGTGTAGGTAGAAAGAGAGACAGATCACCACGAGGTCAGGTCTTAAATAGCGGGGGTAGGCGTGGCTTAGCAGTTGACCCCCGCTCCGTGGTGTATGGCGGCGCTGGTTGACCTAGACCACGAGGCATACACTGGGGAATTGGTGGGGTCGGCTAGGCAGCGACAAACAGCGTTTGTAGGGGAGAATTCCACTACAATACTCCCCCTTCCCTCCAGGCTGTGTAGGAGACTTGTTGTCTGCAGGGTTGCATAGCACATGTGAGGCAGAACGGGCGGTGCGTGCCTCATGTGAGACAACGGCGATGGCGTGGATGAGCCGGTCGCTGGGGACAACTGTCTAGATACACAATATCTGTGGGAGTAGAGAGGGAGAATAAGGGTGTGTGGAGGCGATGAATTTTGTGCTTCCCTCACGGCAGGTACAGAGTCGCCAGATGCGCCTGCTGGGGTGTGTGGGCCTGGTTCAGGAGCAGGGGCTGTGTCAGCAGCAGCGGATGAGGGCTCGTGACAGCAGCTGGGTCCACGACAGCAGCAGGGTGCAGGACATTAGCAGGGAGTACCTGGGGGAGAAAAGAGGGGTGTGTGTGTCCGCACTCAGGAACAGAGGCCGCATCAAGGGCGGCAGGGGTTACTGCTGGGCCGGGGTCGGCGTCTGAGGCAGGACGGGTGTGCTGGGGTCGGTAGGACGTGGTGCTTGGGGCAGGAAGAGGAGCTGGTGTCTGCTTAGAGTAGCAGAGCTGCTCTAGGTTGTCTAACCTGCGGTGTAGAAACAGTAGTTGTAGAGCCGATGAGAGCTGCTTCTGGGTGGATAAGCCAGTCTTCCATGTTGCTTGAAGACTGGGAGCGTGATCAGTTTCTCCTCCATCCTGTGTGAGTGGTCACTCCGGGAGTCACCAATTGTGGGGTATGAAATTGTTTGGTGTTCACACTCAGGATGGAATGGAGAAAGGAAACTCACAATGTGCTCTCTATATACATGTTGTATTGGATGTACAATGCAGCTTGGTGCTGGGAAGGCAGCATGGTTACAAGCGTGATGTAGAGAGAGCTGGTTGGTGAGGACGCTCAGAGAAGGACAGCTTGTGGGTCGCCATGCTCGCCAGCGGGAGAGAGGACCGCCAGGCAGGCGGAGGAGCGAGGACCGCCAGGCAGGCGGAGGTGTTGCTGGCTGGTTGGTGTAGGTAGAAAGAGAGACAGATCACCACGAGGTCAGGTCTTAAATAGCGGGGGTAGGCGTGGCTTAGCAGTTGACCCCCGCTCCGTGGTGTATGGCGGCGCTGGTTGACCTAGACCACGAGGCATACACTGGGGAATTGGTGGGGTCGGCTAGGCAGCGACAAACAGCGTTTGTAGGGGAGAATTCCACTACAAGATCCTCCCCCCCAAACCTACTTGGGGGGGGAGGATCTTCATATGATCTAGCCTGGGGGGGAGGATCTTCAGTTGGATACTTTGGGGGGGAAGATCTTCATATGATCCCGCAAAATTAGGTAATATTTCCCCCAAAATTCGAAAATCTACTTCCCCGAAAAGTCGATAATCTACTTTCCCGTAAAGTAGAAAAGCTATCTACTTTTCGGGAAAGTAGATAACCAACTTTCCCGGAAAGTAGATATTTCCCATTTTTTATGATACAAATTTCCCGTTTTCTATGATAATCTACTTCGCAAAATTAGGTAATATTTCCCCCAAAATTCGAAAATCTACTTCCCCGAAAAGTCGATTAGTTTATTTTTCGGTGATCAACTTTCCTAGAAAGTAGAGATTTCATTTTTATGATACAAATTTCCCAGTTTTATGATAATCTACTAAAATTAGTAATATTTCAAAATTCGAAAAATCTACTTCCTCAAAAGTCATGATAATCTACTTTCCCGAAAGATAAAACTAACTTTCCTGAAAGTGATATTTCCCATTTCTTATGATACAAATTTCCTGCTTTCTAAGAAGATAATCTACTAAAAATTAGTAAATATTTCAAAATTTAGAAAACATTTCCTAAAAAGTCGATAATCTACTTTCCCGAAAGAAATTATTCACTTTTCAAAAGTAGATAACCAACTTCCCAGAAAGTAGATATTTCCGTTTTTATGATACAAATTTTGTTTATGATAATCTACTACAAATTAGGCAATATTCTTATTTCGGAAAATTCACTTTAAATGATAATTCACTTCCGCAAGTAAAGATTTTTCGAAAGTGGATAACCAACTTTCCCGGAATGTAGATATTTCCATTTTTTATGATACCTCTGCTTCTATGATAATCTACTTGCAAAATTAGGCAATATTTCAAAATTCGAAAAATTCACTTCCCCAAGTCGATAATCTACTTTTCCCGAAAGTAAAATTATCAGAAAGTAGATAACCACCTCTCGGAAAGTGATATTTCATTTTTATGATACAAATTTCCAGTTTTATGATAATCTACTTCGCAAAAATTAGTAATATTTCAAAAATTCGAAAATCTACTCGAAAAGTCGATAATCTATTTCCCGAAAGTAGAAAATCTATCTATTTTTCCGGAAACAGATAAACTAACAACCGGAAAGTAGAGTATTTCATTTTTATGATACAAATTTCTGCTTTCTATGATACCTCACTTCGCAAAATTAGTAATATTTCAAAATTCGAAAAATCTACTCCCCGAAAGTTTCAGATAAATTCGCCTTTCCCAAAAGCAGAAATCTATCTACTTTTTCGGGAAAGTAGATAAATCAACTTTCCCGGAAAAGTAGATATTTCTGTTTTATGATACAAATTTCCTGCTTTTATGATAATTCAAAATAGTAATAAGCTTCCCCAAAAATTGAATTTACTTCGAAAAAGTCGATAATCTACCGAAAAGTAGAATTTATCTACCTTTTTCCAAAAGCAGAGCAATCAACTTCCTTTAAAAGCAGATATTTCCCATTTTTATGATACAAATTTCCCAGTTTCTATGTATAATCTACTTCGCAAAATTAGGTAATATTTCCAAAAATTCGAAAAATCTATTTCAAAAAGTCGATAATCTACTTCTTTCCAAAAGTAGAAAATCTATCTATACTTTTCGAAAGTAGAGTAACCAACTTTCCCGGAAAGTAGATATTTCGTTTTATGATACAAATTTCCCGTTTTCTATGATAATCTACTTCAAAATTAGTAATATTTCCAAAATTCGAAAATTACTCCTAAAAAGTTTGATAATCTACTTTTCCTGAAAAATAGGGGTTCTATCTATTTTTCGAAAGTAGATAATCAACTTTCCGGAAAGTAGCAGATATTTCCCATTTTATGATACAAATTTCCTGCTTTATGATAAATTTACTTCTGCAAAATTAGGTAATATTTCTGTGGCTCGAAAAATCTACTTCGAAGTCGATAATCTACTTTCCCGGTAAAAGTAGAATGAGTTTTTCGAAAGAAGCAACCAACTTTCCCGGAAAGTAGATATTTCGTTTTATGATACAAATTTCTGCTTATGATAATCTACGCAAAGTTAGGTAATATTTCATTCGAAAATCTACTTCCCTGAAAAGTCGATAATCTACTTTCCCGAAAGAACGATTCATTTTTTCGAAAGTAGATAACCAACTTTCTCGAGTAGATATTTCCGTTTTTAGTGATACAAATTTCCCGTTTTTGCGATAATTCATTTCGCAAAATTAGGTAATATTTCAAATGAAAATTCCATTCCTCGAAAAGTCGATAATCTACTTTCCGAAAGTAGAAAATCTATCTACTTCGAAAAGTAGATAACCAACTTTCCCGGAAAGTAGATATTTCCTGTTTTCTATGATAATCTACTACAAAAATTAGGTAATATTTCCCAAAATTGAAAATTCATTTCTGAAATGATAATTCACTTCCCGATAAGTAGAAATTATGTCTACTTTTCGGTGATAACCAACTTTAAGGAAAAAGTAGATATTTCCCATTTTTTATGATACAAATTTCCGTTTATGATAATCTACTTCGCAATTAGGTAATATTTGTACTGAAAAAAATCTACTTCCTCGAAAAAGTCGATAATCTACTTTCTGAAAAGTAGAAAATCTATCTACTTTTCGAGTAGATAACCAACTTTCCCGGAAAGTAGATATTTCCCATTTTTTATGATACAAATTTCCTGTTTCTATGGATAATCTACTTCGCAAAATTAGGTAATATTTCTGTAATTCGAAATCTACTGTGCGGATAATCTATTTTCCTGAAAGTAGGTACCCATTCACTTTTCGGGAAAGTAGATAACCAACTTTTCCCGGAAAGTACAACTTTCGGAAAGTAGATATTTCCCATTTTTATGATACAAATTTCCCGTTTTCTATGATAATCTACTTCGCAAAATTAGGTAATATTTCCCCAAAATTCGAAAATCTACTTCGAAAAGTCGATAATCTACTTTCCCGAAAAGTAGAAAATCTGTACTCTTTTCGGGAAAGTAGATAACCAACTTTCCGGAAAGTAGATATTTCCCATTTTTATGATACAAATTTCCCGTTTTCTTGCCAATCTACTTCGCAAAATTAGGTAATATTTCCCCAAAATTCGAAAATCTACTTCCCCGAAAAATCGATAATCTACTTTCGAAAAGTAGAAAATCTATCTACTTTCGGGAAGTAGATAACTCAATTTCGGAAAGTAGATATTTCCCATTTTTATGATACAAATTTCCGTTTTCTATGATAATCTACTTCGCAAAATGGATCATATGAAGATCCTCCCCCAAACCTACTTGGGGAGGATCTTCATATGTTAACCTGAGGGAGGATCTTCATATGATCAAGCCCAGTCGCTCATCTGAGTCCACCCCTAACAACACAACCAGGCCTGGCCTGGCAAGCCTGGCCTAGCCAGGCCTGGCCTGGCCTGGCCTGAGCCAGAGCCTAGCCTGGCAGGCCTGGCCTGGCAGGCCTGGCCTGGCCACAACTGGCAGGCCAGGCCAGGCCTGGCCTGGCCAGGCCTGGCCTGGCCTGGCCTGGCCAGGCCTGGCCTGGCCAGGCCTGGCCCAGGCCTGGCCTGGCCTGGCTGGCCTGGCCTGGCCCAGGCCTGGCCTGGCCTGGCCTGGCCTGGCCAGGCCTGGCCTGGCCTCAGCCAGGCCTGGCCGGGCCTGGCCTGGCCTGGCCAGGCCTGGCCTGGCCTGGCCTGGCCAGGCCTGCCCCCAGGCCTGGCTGGAGGGGGATCTTCATATGGTCTAGCCTGGGGGGATAGGATCTTCAGTTGGATACTTTGGGGGGGAAGATCTTCATATGATCCGAAAATTCTTACATTAGATCTAAAATTTGTATGTCTAATGCAAATTCCACGATGTTTATATTTAAGATAATCACACTCTTATAAGAACTCGAGCAATGTAAATTATATTCTGGCCTGGTAATTTGTATGAATATTATGAGCTAAAACAAATATCTTCAGTAAATAAACAAATTATACTTCACCCGTGTAAATGACCAAATTTACCGCGTAATTAAAGCATTTCATTCTGGCAAGGCACCGCGTAAATGACCAAATGCGTAAACAAAAACCGCATAAATCCAGATTCAACTGTATGTATTATACGGCCAAATAGTCTACCTGGTGTACCTCAAGGCAAAGTTTTAATAGATGAGGAAAATAATATCCCAAAATTCATTCACAATTTTAATACGGACGGAATCTCAGTGTTTAATAAGAAATGCACAGAGTTTATATTATTAGCTGACACTAGCGACATCATGATTGTACCGTATGATATTGTGCTACAAGGGCACAACTTTTACCAATAACATACTCAACTCTTTACACTACCTGTATATACTGTATATCACACAGGAAAAGGAAAATAATGGAGCACCTTAGCATTCATCTTTATTCAAGACATCTTCAGAGGCTCCATTGTTTCCCCTTTCCTGTGTGATTTTATCGAGACTTATCTTGTCCACGTTTCCAATGTGGATATATATACATATATATATATATATTATATATATATATATATATACATATATATATATATATATATATATATATATATATATATATATATATATATATATATATATATATATATATATATATATATATATATATATATATATATATATATATATATATATATACATATATATATATATATATATATATATACATATATATATATATATATATATATATATATATATATATATATATATATTGATAAATCACACTGGGAAAAGGCTAAGGTGCTCCGTTGTTTCCCTTTTCCCGTGTGATTTTATCAAATTTATCTTATCCACATTTTCATTGTGGATCTACATGAAATATATATATATATATATATATATATATATATATATATATAATAATATATGTATGTAAATATATATATATGTATGTATGTATATATATATATATATATATATATATATATAAATATATATATATATATATATATATATATATATATATATATATATATATATATATATATATTATATATATATATATATATATATATATATATATATATACTGTATATATATATAAATATATATATTATATATATATATATATATATATATATAAATATATATTATATATATATATATATATATATATATATATATATATATATATATATATATATATATATATATATATCAGTATATATATATATATATATATATATATATATATATATATATATATATATATATATATATATAAATATATATATATATATATATAATCACTGATTCAGCATTAAAAAGCAAAAGTAAATGACTTTTGTCAAAAGGGGAATTTTTTCTTGTTGCATATGGTAATTTTTTTCTTTCATTTAAGACGTCATTTGCCATTAAAAGATGTCCAAATTATTATATATGCTGTACTTAATGTATGGTAGATACACTTTTGTACCTAACTATTATGTATTATGATTATCTTCATGATCGTCTATGGCCTGTTTGAGTTTCAAAAAAAAATTTGTACATACACTTGTACATAGACGTTATTGGTATGTTGCAATTACCCCTATTTAGTGTAATATAATTACAGTGTGTATAATTATTATTAACTTGGTAAGTCATACTTTTTATGAAGTTAATCTTCCAAACCTAAGTTTATCTTAACTTCTACAGTACACTTTGAAAGGCATGATGGAATTCCATGTAAAATGTAAATATAAATACAGTGATACTTACAGTACTTATAAAATGGTTAACAATACATGAAATGTAAATTTTACTAATCAGCAAAGTTTTACTCACTGTCTAAAATACTGTATAACAAAATCATCTCTAAATCAGGATCTGTTTAGCTTTCTTAGAACAAGAAAAATGTTTCCATAAAGTGGCATTCTATGGAACAAGTTAAACCTAAGGACATTCTAATTTCAATCCATCTAATACTCTGTTAAATCGCAAGATTTAGTCACTGGTAGTCAAAATTGTAATGATCCAAGTGGGAGTCAATTTATATCCTGATTATTCATAACATAAATGGTCTGCAGTAAGGTTGTCATATGAATGGAATCTCTAATATGTTATTTCCCTGTGAAGCTCGCCTTTAAGGGAGTGGTCATAATAGCAGAGATTCTAGGTCTTCATTTTTCCTTTTATCTTACTCTCTTTATCTTATCCCATTTTCCACTCATTATACTATAGTATTTCCATGCTAAGCTGGCCCATAAGCCCCGCCCCTCGTCTATAGCTACAAATAGCTGATTGGTCCCCTGAGAGCTTTATCTCTCCCCGGAGTGTGAGTATTTACATCGACCTTTTTGTAATAAATATTTAGCACTCTGAAGTGCTAATGCCTTGAAATAATTTGCATTTTGATAATCCATATATTTAACATTACAGTTCTTATTTTAGATAATAACAGGTCTGCTTACTAATTGTGAACACATTTAGTTTGAATTTTCTATGAACCAATCAGCTATTAGTTTAGAAGAGGGGTGGGGCCTACGGGCCAGATTAGTGTGGTAAGGGTAGTAATGCTCATTTTCCCTTGGATGATGTAGGCTGTCTCTCTGTACCCAGAACACCGGTTACATCATCTCCTACACCCCCTTCTTCAACCATCTTCTGATATCCATCTCATCTGATATAGAAAAAGTGCACCATGTAACTAAAAGGAATTAATTTCATGGGATATGTCCCAGACTTTATAAACTTTGTATCAAACATCTTCTGGTGAATTAGAATAGCAGCATTAATCACAAACAAATATAAGAATTTCATTATTTATTTGTGGGATTTGAAACCTGAATTTATCACAGTGAGTTGTACAGTAATACGTAAAATAAAATTATTATAGTACAGTATTTGTAGCTTTGACTAACAATGATACAATTAATAATAAGGTCATTAAAAGTCCTTCCAACACCAAAGCGGCTGAATCACTTCTTGATAAAGTAGCAATAATCATAATCGTACTGACTTAATAATTTAAATAAAAATAGTGTCAGCTTGAATGTAGCAATGTGAAAGCCTTCAAGCTAATATAGTTTTCAAAAGTGAATTGGTAATATTTGTAACTACGTATACAGGTATTATAGTATTACAATTTCATCTTAATAAGGTCAACCAATCTGAGAGGAGGGGGACTATTTTGGGGGGAAATAGGCTAAATAAAGGCTATTTTCTATTAACCTATGGAAGAGGCAGGGTTTGAAATTAGTCTCACATCATTAATAGTACTCCCATATGCAATGAATCATCATCAGCAGCAGCAGCTTTTTATGGTCATTTTCCACACTTGTGTGGGTTAGCTGGGATTGCCTGATGGCAGCTGTTGGGTAAAGCCCCGTCTACACGGTCGAGCAGTGCCCGGCGGGCTTTGCCCGTTTACCGGGCAAACTCTGTGTGTTGTTGTACACACGGGTGGTTGGTTGCAGTCATAGTCGGGCTCCGGTAGCTAGTAGGTGGTCGGCAGTGGCGGGTGCGGTACGATCACCATAGTGTGTCGCAGGAATAATCGCCGGACATTTAAAGCGAAGAGCATAGCGTTGTGTACCATGATAATTGCTGCTATGTGCAAAAAGAAGAACCAAATGCAGAAAAGGGAATGGTGCAAAGAGTGGTTAGGTCGAAGATGGACACGAGCAAGACTTCACCAATTACATGAGAATGGACCCCAACACCTTTTACAAACTTCTAGCAAAAGTGGAACCATATACTGCATAAAAAAACAGGATACCAATATGAGGGAGAGTATATCTGCAGAGGCTCGTCTAGAGGCAATGCTCATATATCTTTCAACTGGGTGCACCTACGCGTCACTTCAGTATAGAACGAGGATATCAAAACAAAGTTTGTCTCGCATAATCCCTGAAACTTGTAAAGCCATGTATGAAGTACTCAAGGAAGATTACTTGCAGGTGAGATTTGTAGTACATGAAAATTCATTGAATAATGTTAGAATTATGATATGCATAGACAGGAAGCTATGGGACTAGAGTGAGGAGAGCGGCAGGAACGAAGAACACACACGAATGCCCTCATTACATAATACATAAACAATCTCCCATTTATTGTCATATGCCAATAATGTACATTGCATAAGCTTATTTGGTTATACACTGGACATCTGGACCGAGCGGGGAACATATATGTATCACATTTGCAGTACTTAACTCAGGTTTTACGAAGTGCTAGCATACGTTATGTCAGTATCTCTGTTCATACCTCACCAACATGAGGATCCTGACCCCCGAGGTCAGCGGTGGCGTAGTGATTAGCTCTTTTTGACAGTCACGTGAGGTTACAATAATAACACGTGTCTTGTATTGCAGGCTTGTGTAATGTTGAATATTAATGACAATATATAAGGATGTCGGTTTTCCGGTTTTATCGTTTGTCTGGCAGAGTCGTCGCTCCATATCTGGCAGCAGGCGGACCATGATTCGCTCAACGACGGGCACGGGCAATCCGCTGGTTTGCCCGTCAATTTTGCCTGATAATGGGCATTTAGCGCGTGCCCGCCGGGCACTGCTCGATCGTGTGGACGGGCCTTTAAACCAGAACAGGATGTCCCCTCCCCTCATTGCTCTCCACCGCAAACCCAAGATGCCAACCTAGAAAATGCAGCAGCGACTAGGGGATGGGCATAGCTCTAGTAACCCATGCCATCATACTCTACCTTTAAGCTATTATACTACAGTTTTCTGCTGCTAAGCTACAACTTTTGCCAGAAATGTACAACAATTAAGCTTTTGCTAAAATACCATAGTTACCCATTTCAATAAACTGATATTCTTACCAGTGTTATTACTACTTCAAGCAAGAGCACTATATAACTAAAACAATTACCTTACCACAGCTTTACACCTGTTACCTGTACAGTGCTAGCAAATATATCTCAACACTTCACTGCTACTGTACACATCAACAATTCCTCCCCTTCAACTTGAAGTTTTATACCATTAGTGACACTTGGTGCACCTATTCAACCTTATATGGTCTCAGATAGAACAATGGAATAGATATGTTGTTAGAAAAATTATTATTAATAACATTGTCATAGCATTAAATTCTTAAGAAAACAACATTACATTCACTCCAACTCTATTATCCAATGACAGTGAGGCAAGTAGATATTCATTGCCCAAAAATTTAATGAAGCTTTTTTTACTATTCTGACTGAGTAAGAAGAAAAATAAATACTGTAATCAGTTCCCTTTAATATGAATGAATGAATGACCAATACTATAGTTACACTTAATGGTGACAAATGAATTAGTGGTTATTTACATAAACTGAGAGGCGAACAAGTATTGGCTCAGTCTTAAATAAAAGAATGGGTGGAGATGACCAATGCCTATAATGTTTTGAGAAAAATTTACTTAAGGCCATCTGTCAGGTTCCAGAGAGGACAATGTACCGTAATATAAATATATAGATAAAAACACAGTACACTGGTAATGTAGCTCTCAGCATAACAGATCCTGTGACTGTGAATCAACAAATAAATGTAAAACTGAAGATGATCAAACAAAACAAGAGTCTGGCACAAATTATTAATTTTCCCAAACAGAAAAATTTGAATTACGTGAATATACAATACAGTAACACAAATCTAGTGTCATCTACTTATGGCCATTAACCCTCTGAGTGCTATGAAAAACTTTAAGGATTTTATTCTGGTTAAAATCAGCTAATTTTATTCAACTAAGGGTAAATTTTTGCAACCAGAGGATTAAGGATATTGACATGAAGATCACACAATCTCAAAGTTTTTGACAAGTATGAAATAATTTATCATCTAAATTACTGACATGTATACTTTAAATAATCTAAATACTTCAGAATACACTTTTGCTTTGTGCGTTGGTTTCTGAAAAAATACAATTATCATCTTTGATTCTACAATATCTCTGATGAACAAGTAATTTCACAATGTAGAGTAAGTAAACAGAAGTAGTACATCATTGCCTCCATATTATCTATAAGTAACTTCATTATGCTTTCACCTGAAACATATTTTATTCAGGTATATCTTAGGGTTTCCCGGTCTTAGAAAAATGCAAATATACGTACAATATTTCCAAGTATAATATAGTTTTATCCTAGATTCCTAGTTTTGTTGCATTTCCTCGGCTAGAACAATCTTGATAAATTTGTGTAACAAAATATGTTGCAACACTGCTTAATGTAGCATGATTGAATAAAATGTCCTTTAAAATTAATTCAGGAAGCAATAAATCAGTGGTTCTCAAGCTTTTGGAGCTGCAATCTCCTATAATCAGCCTTGAATCCATGGTGCCCCCCAATCTCATTAGGGCCTAAAAACACAGTTTTCAAGTTCCAGCTAGTACATCATCTTTATTGCCTTTCCAGATCCAAATAAGTAAACAGATTTGAGTTGACAGGGGTTGAAGTTGACGAAGGTCAAGTTGACGGGTTGGATTGACCGACCACCGTATATATCTGTAGCTATTCTGGAAGTGCTTAAAATAAATTGGGAACCACCAAGCTATGGTAACATTGTCCCAGCTTAGTCAAACAGAACTGTAGCTCTGATACACATTCAAACACCAGCATTGTTTTTGCATCTAAATTTCCATATTTTATGTTAGTTTTTCTATTAATTCTTTACCTCTGAAAATGTTATATTATCCTAGTGGGGGACCCCTGGAATAGCATGACATCTCTGGCAATAACACATGAATTTAAGACTGAGATTATTGAATCGCAAGTTTACGCTGCCATGCCAATTTTTTAATTATGAATTTATTTCAGTGGGAAAATATATTCTTCGTCAGAAATTGAAACGTCCACCAAGTTAAGAACCACTGTATAAGATAATTTCTCTGGCCGAGTGCAAAAGGAGCCAAAGTCCAAAAATGCCAATTTTGACTTTAACCCATGAAACAATACCTTAAATGAAGTACTTTTTAGTGCAAGGAGAGAAAATCTCTATCTTCAATGGTTTTGTGAGCAGGCAAGGTGTTTTGGGCCAGTGTTATACCAAGCTTTACTTTTGGGAGGAACAAGAAGAGTACAATCTTAACAACAAAGGAAGGGCTAAGCAGGGTTAACTGGTTCACAAAGGATATCCTTCCTTATATCTCAGAAGGCAACCAACTCTTCTACAAAGCCTTAAAGAGGGACAAGTTGGGGAATGATGATGATCATGAAGATGAATCACAGGAGATGGAAATCTAAGATGTCTAGTAGCTAATGGAAGCTTGTTAGTATTGAAATATCACAGGTTATTTTGTATTTTATCATGTTCCTACCAATTTTTACTTGAAAATGATAATTAGCATTAGTATTATTTTAACAAGTGTTGTTTAGGATTCTTGGGTTATCATGTTTTTGTAATAAATTCAGTAAAATACTCCTGTGAGTATAGTAAATCGTGTTTTATGTTAGATTACAAGTTTCAGAAACTGCAATGCTTTTGAAGCTGCTTATGGCAAATACAGTATCCATGCCATTATAAGTTTGGTTTTATATACAGTACAGTATTTTTGTTTGAATAAATTAAAATAAAATTTCTGTGTCCACTTCCTACCCTACATTATGAACACTTACAACATCCAAGAACTTAATTACGTACTGTTATAGAGTATTGGTTGCAAAACTTCAGGTCACCTTAATACAAAAAGAGCCAAAGTCACTCTAATGGCACTTCCGATTTGCACTTTCATCTTGCATTTGCCTTGTATACATGTACCTAAAGGCTGATTTTTTAATAGGATTTGAAATTATATTTTGCCTCTCCTGAAAATTTTTTGACAATGGCCCTTTTTTCACTCGGCCAGAGATTTATTGGAGTACAGTACAGTATTTTGATTTCTATACAAAAAATAGTTAATACAGAAGACATTCTTCTTAATCTTTCATGTATTGAACTGTTTTAGGTCTGTACAGTAATCTCCCCTTAGCCAGAATAATTGGGGCAGAGCGGTTCGGGGTTTGAGAGATTTCCGGGTACAGTACTTCGACAAAATTTCTCATCCCCAGAAAATTTCCCAGGACTGGCAAATGTTTCCTCATCGGGCTGGAGTTGGACAGACTCAGAGCTGTATTTATATATGCAAACACTACAGTACACGTATAATATATTGTAAATAAACAAAATATACGACTGTATACACTAGTACAGTATACTGTATTGTACTCACCAGCAAATGGTGTTGTCTTGATCTTGTGATGCAGGCAGGTCAAATGGTGATATGATACAGGATGGCCTGCCTTTGTGCTGTACCATCTCCTGTAGCAGGTGTTGCAAACTTTCAATCTCCTCTCCCTCCATGAAGGAGGGATTGTACACTCACTGTATACATACACCCTCTACACAATAGCACATACCGTTCACTCTATTATGCACAGTACATTACGCATGGTACTTTCACACTTACTGAATGTACAGTACAGTATACATAACTGTAATCACTTTCTACATCTTAACGCTGCTTTACCACTGCTTTAACAGTATTCTTAGCCGATTATATGTTGGTACAGTATAGTAATGTATAGTACGTACTGCACAACAGAGAATGTATGCAAAAACAGAGTGAGCGAGCAAACAAGATTGTGCAATGGCAGCAGACACTGAACTAAGACTGTCATGATGCTAGAGCTTGAGGAGATAGGCTACAAGATACATCAGCCAATCATAGGCATCCAATGCAGTCACATGACAGTATAATGGACATTTGTAGCTCACAAGCACTTTGAGTCTACCTACCCATGTGCCTGGCACACGTCCCCGAATCAGAAACATGAAGCAATCACTCGGAAATTCGTTCGAATGCCTGGAATGGAGATTTTTTCTCGGAATTTCTCGGAATGATAAGAAAAATATTCTGGGTATGAGAGTTCCAAGGTTTGAAGATACCAGCTAGCAGAAATATTACTTTAGTATTTTGTTTTTAATTAAAATTTGTCACTAATCAAACTACGATGATATCCCCGTTAGCCGGAACAATTGGTACAGAGCACTTTCAGGAATGAGACATTTCCAGATAATGAGATGGCTCTCTCAAACCTGGAAAAAATACCCCATTCCCAGAATTTTTCCAGAAATTGTGCATTATTTCATCTTCGAAATTTGCTCCCAGACCTTGAAAAAAAAATTGGGGGGCGTTTCTGGAGTTTCCCAGAATGGCACATTATTTCATCCTCGGAATTTTCTCCAAGACCCAGAAAAAAAGTGGATAGTTTCTGGAATTATCTCAAAATTTTCCAGAATTACACATCATTTCATCCTCGGAATTTGCTCCCAGACCCGGAAATAAAATGTAGAGTTCCAGAATTTTTCTCTGAATTTTCCAGAAAAAGCGCCTGATTTTCAACCTCGCAAAATCGTTCCCAAACCTGGAATTTTCAGGAAAAATTCTGAACAAATTTCAATTCTGGCTTTTGGAGAGTTCTGGCTAAGAGGGATTCCAGCTTATAGAGATATTACTTTTAAAATACAAACTGTACCTGTACTCATGAACCAGGGAATGTTCACATTGAATTTATCTAAATACAGTAGTTCTGTTTTTATGTTTAACTTGTTATTATCTAAGCCCATACACTGT
This sequence comes from Homarus americanus, assembly GCF_018991925.1. Taxonomy (NCBI): domain Eukaryota; kingdom Metazoa; phylum Arthropoda; class Malacostraca; order Decapoda; family Nephropidae; genus Homarus; species Homarus americanus. The sequence continues at coordinate 851,381 of NW_024748747.1, forward strand.
AATTAAAAACTGATTGATTGTAAGACTACATGTTCAGAGTCAGTAAATTACCGTTAGTATTAATTGGGTTGAATAAAATACACGTTGGCCCTGTTCAATTTTCTCGACCACCTTTAGCAATGTGTACGTGTGCTTTCATCTAGTCTTTATAATTATCATTAAAGTAAAATTTGTAATAAGCACAAGCCAACCGGATTAAATTTTTCTTCCATTTACGGTGTGAATTACTATTGTGGGAAGTGTGGAGTGTAAGCAGGAGATCCACTAACAAGAGACTACCCTCACTTTGAGAGACTGCAGTATTATGGGCAGGTAGGAATATAATTAATTCAAGGTGTGAAATATTTAGACAGGTGATGGGGAACCAGAATAGAAGTGATATAAAAATATGCTGGAGATGATAAAGTACAGTATATCAAAAGTTATAAGAGATAATTACAGGAAGTTTGAACGGAGTTGAAAGATAGGATGGAAAGAGAGCACTCACAAATGTTAGATGTGGTCATCGACTAATGGAGTCTGTAAAGCTGTTCGTATATAAAAGGTAAGATACATCGAGTCACCACAGTCTGAGGATTAAAACAATTTCCTCTATCACTTTGCAGATTTTAGAGTGAATGTCATTTTCTGAAGTATTCGGATGAAAGCCAAAAAAAAGTCACGTTACACTTACCGTGCCATATGTTCTGAAATCCATGATGAACAATTTGGGTAAAGTTTCCCATGCAGACTCGAGCCTTGAAGCTTTGCTGTTATATTTCCCCAATTATTCATCAAGGGTTCCAGAACATAACACTAGGGAGGTGTAACAAGACTCTTTGCTGTGGCTAAACACATCACTGTAATATATGACCTACAGACAGATGAATCTCACTATAAATGAATATTTTGTCTATACATATTGTTTGTTTAACTACTTAATGGTTATATAGATTATTCTGCAAATTCCTTTACCTTTATCATAAAATTAAATCTAATGTAGTTCTAGGTGGGTGTACTAGCCTGATCTCACTATGAGGTACTGCTGAAATGAGGTAATAATGTGTTATTATATTTCATTAGAGTAGCCTATAATCACCTAATTACAAGAGCACTGGAAGATAAAATCCCATATTAGGGTACATTTCAGTTCTGGTTTTTAGCCAAAACATGGAGAAGAGTTTTCCCTTGCACATAATGCATTTAACATTTATGTGTACATTATCTAAAAGTAATAAAATACCATGAGAACTGCTCACCCCAGCTTTTGTTGAAATTAAACTATTAAATGAGGGACTGCACAACATATCTGGATACAATTAAACTACCAATAGCACAGTAATTATATATAAAACAAGACAGTGTCCTTAAGGATAATAGCAATTTAATGTACAGTACTGTACTGTAGTGTGAAATTAAAGCTATTACCTGTAGTACAATAACTTCATGCATTTCAGAAATATGCATATAAATCTCCAGATGTTGTATTACGTGATAAATTATGTACAATAAGTTATTGGTACTGTTAGATAGTGTCCCTGCGCATAGGTGACGGAGGCACAATAATGGTGGGTGTAGGCAAAAGGAGGGACGAGCACTGCTGTGTAGTTGGATGACTATTGTCGTTGCTACCCCCTGTGGTATCACTGGGCGCAGGTGGCACACTGGGGGTTGAGTTTTGGGTGGGGTTGATGGTATCCTGAGGGGTGGATATGGAGGAGACATTGGCATGGCTCTCCTCAACGGTGGGAGGGGGACCAGAGGCAACAGAAAAGGTGTCCCGCCGACGAGATGAAGGTGCAGCCCCAAGCGGGAATGGTGATGGGCACAAACTGCCCCTGGATGAGACAAAGTTAGATTATTGTAGTGGCCTTTAAGGAAAGTTTTAGCTGTGAGGAGCATTACAGATGATAAAGGGTGCTGAGGTCATGGGGGTAAAGTGATGGTGGCATGGGGAGGTTGCATGAAAGTAGAAAGGGTGGCATAGAAGTAGAGGAATTAGGTGGCAAAGAGGAGGGATGGCACAGAAGCTGGGTGACACAATGGCTAGGAGGCACAGAGGCAGGGTGGCATAGATGCGGGACGAAAAGGTGAGGAAGCAGGGACTAGATGGGTGTTATGAGGATGATGACAATGAGAGGCTGTACAATGTATTCTCGCTTTTAGTGACAAATTACAGATTTTTACAATGTGTTATTTTAATCTATTTACAGGAGCACAATTTGAAACTTAATGAATCTTCATCAAAATGAAGCCTTTAACCTAATTAATTAGCTTCATCAAACATTAAAAGGAAAAAATATTCTCTTCTACTAATAATATAAATACTTTATCCACACATGATTAGGAATGTCAAAACCCCATTTTAAGTTATTTATCTATATTATTTACCATTAAAATATGTAATTGAAAAGGAGGGAGGGGTACTTTTCAATATCTTAAAAGTTACCTAGGGGAGACTGAGAAGTAAGGACTGAGCCTGGGTGAGGCAGGGTTCGTCACGTCCGAGTCAAAGTCATAGCGTCGCTCAATCCTGGTGAGTCTCTGCTTGACCTTCTGCTGGGTACTTGAGTACTCAGCCAGTAGCCGAGCCAGCCGGGTATTAAGAGTGTCGATGGATGTCTCTGGCAAAAGAATTAATTATCGATGTAGCTTAGGGGAGTAAAGTTCAGTACAGTACAGTAATCATCAGAGATTGTTGTGTAGCAAGAAAATGTGATGAAAATTATCTGATGCATGAGAGAACAATATGGTAGATGTAGTGCTTTAGCAGCTGCAGGTCATTGAGGGGAGTGTGATATCTTAGTAATACTGTACAAGTATATGAGTAAGTGAGGTGAATATTGTATAGCGGAAGGCAAATTGTTCCAGTTCCAGACAGAAGGGGAATGAAAGGGGTTATTTTGTAAACTCTGTGGTTCCACCCTGATGGTGGATTGGAAGCATAAAAGAGAACGAGCAAATAAGAGTCCCTGTAGTTTTGTCAGAAATTTTCTTTAATCTTTTAAGATGTACAGTATGTTCACACACACACACATGACTGACAAATACAGAAAAGTGGAAGTGTGATGAGGAAGGTTTCATTATCCAATAATAGATTCTTTAAACAGTTATCAAAATCACTGTAATTTACAGTCTAGAATACCAGCACATCCCAGAATTCATGTCAAAAATACACTGCAGGTTTAAAAACAGGTGGTATAAAGGTTAGCAACAAATGGTTCACATTATGGTTTATTGTGGCAGTAAGTAATGAGCATTACAGGCGACAAAAGTAAAGATTGCTGAAGCATATGACCCTCTCTGAGAACCTATTGCAGCAGTTGGACTTATGTGTGAAGGTTATCAAAGCAGGAAACCTTGTCTAAAATCTTATTACAGCAGGGCACTTGTCTCAAAACTTATTGAAAAATGGGACCTTGTTTCAGTACCTATTGAAGCAGGAGACCTTGTCTTTACACCTACTAAAACAAGGGATACTGTCTCAGAACCAATCAATGTGGGTGATCTTAAGACCTACCGAAGCGGGAAATCTTGTCTGTGATGGTCTCCTGTTGAACTTCAGCAGCCTTGAGGCCCTCCTCGTCTAGCAGTCCGTCCTTCATCAAGAGCTGCCGACCCCGCTCCATCAGTGACTTCTTGGCCTCCGGGTACTGCAACAACACCAGTCTCGAGTGAAAAAGTTTGCATGGGTAGGGAGAGACAGATAAATATAAAGACAGACAGAATTGAATTGAAACAGTTTATTTAGCCAGAAAAACACAGATACAGAGTGGATAATAATAACAATATTAACATGACTGAGCCAGTTGAAAACCTGAGCTCTCTTTTAGGCACCTGATGTATACATTTATCTCAGGGAAGTATTATGTAAGATTTAGTAACATCTGGAATATTACAATAGCATGGTGGTAATAAGAACATCTCATAATGTTACCACGGTTATCACTTCAATATTTATTTATTTTATTTTTTATTTTTTAAATTATAAGTACAGTAGTAACCCGATTTACGCGATCAATTGAACCCACAGGGTACCGCGGAAAGTGAAATCCGCGTAAATGGAACAACAGAACATATGGGATTAATTCCAATAGAGACTGGCCCAACCCCCAAACTCCACTTTTTCCGACACAATACCTATGTTGTAGTAAAAATAACATCTAAATTTTATGATGGTATGCTCACACAATTATTAACCCTCACTTTACGCGGTTAATGTAACCCGGAGGGTCCCGCGTAAAGTGAGGGTTGACTGTACATTGATTCAGCATGTTTATAGACAATGCAGGTATACAATGTACACTTTACTAAATATCAGCATCAGAACACAATTAGTTGACACTATTATCTCAATATATTGAGAATATAATCTGTGGAAGTGGTTAAGACTGACTAACCTCTGTTAGGGCATCCCAGAGGTCATCCTTGGAGAGACAGAATAAATCAGAATAGCCAACACTCCTCACGTTGGCTGTCCGTCTGTTTCCCGTCTTGTTGCCAGCGATGTTCAGGATCGACACCTATCATACCGTGAGGATGCTTAATAAGTTACTAAAGAAGACCTGTTTGTTGTTCAACTTTTTGTGTGTATTTTGGAAATTGAAACTGAGAAAATCAAGTCTTTTAATGTAACATTTTCAAATTTCATAAAAAATATGGTTAACTCTTCTCATAATACAGCTCCTCCCTGACTTACTACCTACTCGACTTACGACCACCCGCACTCACGATCTGCCTCAGTCGTACCAAAATTTTGTCAAATTACGTATTTTCGAGTCCCAGCGTCAGTACACAGACAAAATTTTCGTTTGTAATTCACTGGCAAGCTTAAAAGTGAGAGTTTTGTGGTGCTGAGAAGAAAAAGAGACACCCATTTTAGATTTTCTATGTATTATTTAAGCATTTTCGACTTACGGCCACTTTGACTTACGACCCGGATTTGCATCCCTAACCCCGTTGTAAGTCAGAGAGGAGCTGTATAACTAAACTTCATCAAAATCATCACACTGTACAAATCTTACTTGGACAGTATCTGGACAAAATCTTATCAAAAACATATGCAATGATCATAAACATAAAAGGAATGCTGATCCCTTGTACCTAGTGTGGACAAAAGTTCCCCTTTCTCTACTTGGAAGCTACATATTCCTCTAAGTACATTTTGTTCTAGCTTCACAAGTGGTGCAGTTAGATTCTCTTTCACACACACACACACACACACAACCTGATTACAGAATCATTCTTCACTGGGTATGCACACTGGAATAATTAAGATACTGTACCTCACCAAAGACACTGCCTGCCCCGAGTGTGGCATAGATGGTTTTACCATCATCTGCGACGACGGAGAGCTTCCCCCGCTTGACAATGTACATCTCCTTCCCCACATCACCCTTGCGACACACAAAGTCCCCAGGGCTGAACACCTGGCAAAGGTGGATGGGGGAGAGTCAGGGAGTGAAGGTGGGATTAAAGTGAGAGAGAGTGAAGACTTACTAATAGCACATATGTCTCAACATAGTATTTGCCACTCCCTGTTTCACATACCTCAAGAGTCCATTACAACCTCTGTTAAAGCTTTTCACTGTTCCTTTATTAATAACATAAGATAGAAGGTTGTCTTTCATCACAGAAGTTGAGGTATTAATTTCATGGGTCAAATGTGAGAAGGGTTTTAAATTATATAACACTACCAAACATTGCATGTTTTCACCAGGTACTCTAGTTTCATCCTGTACTAAAACTGGACAATGAAGGTTGTAACAGAGTACTAATGAAGAACAGGACGACCGAGCTTATAAGCTGATTAGAGGTGAAATGAAAAACTAAAAAATAAAATCAAACAAGCATTTTGACTCGTGGTGGGTTAAAGTGGCCCCTGGTCTGTGTGAATAATGGAAGCCCATCCCATTTCTTAACGTTGCCTGGCGTCATCAATGACCAAGTGTTGATTACATAAATAACCAAACTTTTGAATAATTACAAAAGAAGCTTTCCAATTTAGTTTTCAATGAGGATTAAACAGTACAGTATTAAAATAATAATAATAATAATAATAATAATAATAATAATAATAATACCTGTAGCTTCAGTTTTAGAACAAGTTCAACCAGCAGTCCAGGTTCACAGTCTTGGAAGATTCGCACTTGCTTGAGCGTGTCCAGATGTACATGGATGGCTATCTCTGCCTTCAGCTTGTCTGGCAGTGACTTCAGTACCTGTGGGGGGATGGTGAGCCTTGTTGTAATTGATTGATCATGAAGGGTGATGATGAGTGGGAATGGTGACTGATTGATCATGAAGGGTGATGATGAGTGGGAATGGTGACTGATTGATCATGAAGGGTGATGATGAGTGGAAATGGTGACTGATTGATCAAGAAGGGTGATTGTACTGTGTACATTAGTACTAGTCTATATAATCCCTCTTGATTCATATTACAGCTGCAACATTCAAACTCACCGCACTAGTGGAGTGTCACAGTAAATGGTAAACTTTTGGAAGGGGTAATTCACATACTGTATGTTGTTTTATATGAACTGTACCAATGTACAATGAAAGACAAAAGTCGTGTCGTGAAATTTGGTGAAAACATATGCCGAAGGGCTATACTTTTGGTGCGCTCTGCCTTATGGTAGGGGGCTCTCATAATGTTTCATGAGTTATATTTAATCTTCGGACAAAACTGCAACACGACTTTTGTCTTTGATTGTACGGGCATATAATATTAAGTGTGTGTACTGATAGTATTAAGGAGAACTCAAGGTATCTATATGATGATATGCTAGGGAGTGTCAGTTGGTTGAAAATGTTCAAAGGAGGGCCACCAGACTGGAGCCTGCCCTTCGGCACCTCAGCTACCGTGAGAAATTGCAGCGTCTGAACTTGCCTAGCTTATACTACAGACGGGCAAAGGGGGTGACATAATTGAGGTGTACAAGCATCTCAAGGGGCACTACTCAGTCGAGTGTCCTTACTTGGAGCTGGCGGACGCTCGCCCCACAAGGGGTCACAGCTCAAGATTGAAGAAGCCGCAAGTCCAAAAAACTGTGAGGGCAAACTTTTTCGGAGTGAGAGTTGTGAATTCTTGGAACAATCTGCCAGAAAGTGTTGTGACGGCACCGAGTGTGAGCTCTTTCAAGACAAGACTTGACCAACAGTGGAGCGGGTTCAGGTGCATTCAGAAGCCAGTGCATGCCCAGTACCTGCCAACAGTGTGTCACAGAGATGTGACCAATCGCCCGGGCGGCAAGTGAGCCGATCTTTTGGTGAAGAAAATAAATGAAAAGGAAAAGTAATCAGAGACGTGACCGATCGCCCAAGCGGCAAACGAGCAGATCAGTGGCGAAGAGGATAAAAGTAAAAAGTAATGTTTAATTATATATTTCAATGCTAATTACTCGCCAACTATGGGTTTCCAAAGTACGATTTTGGTGTTAATGTGTTATTCTGTAATTACTTAATTAGTTAAACCCCTTAAATTTCAATTCTGTGAAAAAAGTATACTTTGGGCGAAAAATTACCTTTTCGACAGTTTTGGACCAAAAATTCGATTTTGTTGTAAATCAGAGTATAGGTACTCCAGAGCATGCTGATTTCGAATATATGGTCCTCGATTCGATTGCGGGGTAATTAGTGGCTGTAATGACCCTTGAAAATTTTAATTATATTTTTCAATGATAATTACAGTCATCCCTTGGTTATCGCGATTTTCGTTATCACGCCTGCATCAAAATCTGCACACCTGCTGTTATAGCGCATTTTTCAAGCCGACAATTTCGTTATCACGCAGTTGCCTCCAGGTGTTTTTACCCATTTGCTTCACCTACATGTATTGAGGATAAAATCTTTCACCTACAGATTGACAATAACAAATTTGCTGTAATCAGACATATCTAAGATGCCACAATAATTGCAACCCCAGTTGCAATTTCAAATTCTGTGTCATTACTAAGGAATAACGAAGTCTCGAGTGCACTCCAAGATTGAGAGAAAACGGAGGATTCAGGCGTCCTGAAGCAATGAGAAAACGGACTCCTCAGATGGGGGACGCAAATAAAGAAAGCATGGCTACAGGTTTTGTGGACTACAGTATTGAGCGTACCCTTTTCATCACTCTGAAATAAATCTAGCCATGCCTATGTGTTTTTCTGATACTTACCATAACATTATCTATATATTTAGTGGGTCCAAATCTAATTTTTGGCCAAAAACCACGAAAAATGTAAGTCTTATACCCTATAAAATTTTTGACCAAAATATACTGTTTTCTCAGAATTGAAATTTAAGGAGTTTAACTAATTAAGTACTTTCAGAATAACACACAAACTCAAAATCACACCTTGGAAACCCATAGTTGATGAGTAATTAGCATTGAAAAATGTCAGTAAAATCTTTCAAGTGTCATTTTAGCCACTAATTACTCTGCAATCGAATCGTGGACCACATAGTCATAATCAGCAAGCTCAGGAGTACACATACTGTGATTTTCAGCAAAATCTAATTTTTGGCCAAAAACCACCAAAATGTAAGCCTTATACTTTACAAAATTTTTGACCAAAATATACTTTTTTCTCAGAATTGAAATTTAAGGGGTTTATCTAATTAAGTACTTTCAGAATAACACACAAACCCTAAATCACACCTTGGAAACCCATAGTCGATGAGTAATTAGCATTGAAAAATGTCAGTAAAATCTTTCAAGGGTCATTTTGGCTACTAATTACTCTGCAATCGAATCGTGAACCACATAGTCATAATCAGCAAGTTCAGGAGTACCCATACTGTGATTTTCAGCAAAATCTAATTTTTGGCCAAAAACCACCAAACATGTAAGTCTTATACCTTACAAAAATTTTGACCAAAATATACTTTTTTCTCAGAATTGAAATTTAAGTGATTGAACTAATTAAGTACTTTCAGAATAACACACAAACCCTAAATCACACCTTGGAAACCCATAGTCGATGAGTAATTAGCATTGAAAAATGTCAGTAAAATATTTCAAGGAACATTTTGACCACCAATTACTCTGCAATCGAATCGTGAACCACATAGTCATAATTAGCAAGTTGAGGAGTACCAATACTGTGATTTTCAGCAAAATCTAATTTTTGGCCAAAAACCACCAAACATGTAAGTCTTATACCTTACAAAATTTTTGACCAAAATATACGTTTTTCTCAGCATTGAAATTTAAGGAGTTTAACTAATTAAGTACTTTCAGAATAACACACAAACCCTAAATAACACCTTGGTAACAAATAGTTGAGTAATTAGCATTGAAAAATGTCAGTAAAATAATTCAAAGGGTCATTTTGGCCATTAATTACTCTGCAATCGAATCGTGAACCACATAGTCATAATCAGCAAGTTCAAGAGTACCCATGCTGTGATTTTCAGCAAAATCTAATTTTTGGCCAAAAACCACCAAAATGTAAGCCTTATACCTTACAAAATTTTTGACCATAATATACTTTTTTCTCAGAATTGAAATTTAAGGGCTTTAACTAATTAAGTACTTTCAGAATAACACACAAACCCTAAATCACACCTTGGAAACCCATAGTTGATGAGTAATTAGCATTGAAAAATGTCAGTAAAATATTTCAAGGGTCATTTTAGCCACTAATTACTCTGCAATCGAATCGTGAACCACTTAGTCATATATTACAAAGCTCAGGAGTACCCATACTGTGACTTTCAGCAAAATCTAATTTTTGGCCAAAAACCACGAAAAATGTAAGTCTTATACCCTAAAAAATTTTTGACCAAATTATACTTTTCTCTCAAAATTCAAATTTAAGTGATTGAACTAATTAAGGACTTTCAGAATAACAAACAAACCCTAAATCACACCTTGGAAACCCATAGTCGATGAGTAAATAGCATTGAAAAATGTCAGTAAAATATTTCAAAGGGTCATTTTGGCCATTAATTACTCTGCAATCGAATCGTGAACCACATAGTCATAATCAGCAAGTTCAAGAGTACCCATACTGTGATTTTCAGCAAAATCTAATTTTTGGCCAAAAACCACCAAAATGTAAGCCTTATACTTTACAAAATTTTTGACCAAAATATACTTTTTTCTCAGAATTCAAATTTAACGGGTTGAACTAATTAAGTACTTTCAGAATAACACACAAACCCTAAATCACACCTTGGAAACCCATAGTCGATGAGTAATTAGCATTGAAAAATGTCAGTAAAATATTTCAAGGAACATTTTGGCCACTAATTACTCTGCAATCGTATCGTGAACGACGTAGTCATAATCAGCAAGTTCATGAGTACCCATACTGTGATTTTCAGCAAAATCTAATTTTTGGCCAAAAACCACCAAACATGTAAGTCTTATACCTTACAAAATTTTTGACCAAAATATACTTTTCTCTCAAAATTCAAATTTAAGTGATTGAACTAATTAAGTACTTTCAGAATAACACACAAACCCTAAATCACACCTTGGAAACCCATAGTCGATGAGTAATTAGCATTGAAAAATGTCAGTAAAATATTTCAAAGGGTCATTTTGGCCATTAATTACTCTGCAATCGAATCGTGAACCACATAGTCATAATCAGCAAGTTCAGGAGTACCCAGACTGTGATTTTCAGCAAAATCTAATTTTTGGCCAAAAACCAAGAAAAATGTAAGTCTTATACCCTACAAAATTTTTGACCAAAATATACTTTTTTCTCAGAATTGAAAATTAAGGAGTTTAACTAATAAAGTACTTTCAGAATAACACACAAACCCTAAATCACACCTTGGAAACCCATAGTCGATGAGTAATTAGCATTGAAAAATGTCAGTAAAATATTTCAAGGAACATTTTGGCCACTAATTACTCTGCAATCGAATCGTGAACGACGTAGTCATAATCAGCAAGCTCAGAAGTACCCATACTGTGATTTTCAGCAAAATCTAATTTTTGGCCAAAAACCACCAAAAATGTAAGTCTTATACCCTACAAAATTTTTGACCAAAATATACTTTTTTCTCAAAATTCAAATTTAAGAGATTGAACTAATTAAGTACTTTCAGAATAACACACAAACCCTAAATCACACATTGGAAACCCATAGTTGAGTAATTAGCATTGAAAAATGTCAATAAAATATTTCAAAGGGTCATTTGGGCCATTAATTACTCTGCAATCGAATCGTGGACCACATAGTCATAATCAGCAAGCTCAGGAGTACCCATACTGTGATTTTCAGCAAAATCTAATTTTTGGCCAAAAACCACCAAAAATGTAAGTCTTATACCCTACAAAATTTTTGACCAAAATATACTTTTTTCTCAGAATTCAAATCAAAGGGGTTGAACTAATTAAGTACTTTCAGAATAACACACAAACCCTAAATCACACCTGGGAAACCCATAGTTGAGTAATTAGCATTGAAAAATGTCAGTAAAATATTTCAAGGATCATTTTAGCCACTAATTACTCTGCAATCGAATCGTGGACCACGTAGTCATAATCAGCAAGCTCAGGAGTACCCATACTGTGATTTTCAGCAAAATCTAATTTTTGGCCAAAAACCACTAATTTTTGACCAAAATACACTTTTTCTCAGAATTGAAATTTAAGGGGTTTAACTAATTATGTACTTTCAGAATAACACACAAACCCTAAATCACACCTTGGAAACCCATAGTTGATGAGTAGTTAGCATTGAAAAATGTCAGTAAAATCTTTCAAGGGTCATTTAAGCCACTAATTACTAATTTGGGTTTGTCTGATCTTATGTAAAATTCATTTTACTAAATAAACATGATTATATCTACTGTATTTCTTTCATAATTTCACGGGATGATAAATTTTATCGTCATCCCGCGGGCCACATTTGGCCTGCGGGCCATGAGTTTGACACCCCTGGTCTAAATGGTCATAAAATGTTAAAATTGGGGTTGAGTCTTGGGTGCTTAGTACCAATTAGAATAAATCCCATAGGTTCTGTACTCGCCATCTATGGGTTTCTAAAGTGCGCTTTTGGTGTTAAAGTGTTATTCTGTAAGTACTTAATTAGTTAAACCTTTTAAATTTCAATTCTGTGAAAAAAGTATATTTTGGGGGAAAAATTACCAAGGGGTAAGGTTTACCTTTTCGACAATTTTGGCCCAAAAATTAGATTTTGTTAAAAATCACAATACCTGTATAAGTACTCCAGAGCATGCTGACTTCGAATGTATGGTTCACGATTCGATTGTGGGGTAATTAGTGATTGTAATGACCCTTGGATAATTTAATTACAGTATAATTTTCAATGCTAATTACTCGCCAACTATGGGTTTCCAAAGTACGATTTTGATGTTAATGTGTTATTCTGTAAGTACTTAATCACATTACAGTAGTATGTGAAACGGGTAGCCGTCATGTATACCTTGGTACTACGAAGGAGCTCAGTACCTGTATGTGTGGATTTTATTTGGTGCTATATAGTATGTTGGTGCTTTTGAGTATTTTTGGGTGATATTGTAGGAAAGAATGACCTAGGTAAGGAAGTCAATGATTTGGTATGAAGAGAGAAGACCTTAATGAATTATTTGTAGAAGGTCGGGTATTTTGTGTGTGTTGCAGTGACCTTGATAATTGCTTGGGGAAGGCCAACTACTTTTGTATTGTGACTGAATGCAATATTTTTTATGAGTAAATAAATTAGTTAAGTCTTGGTCAGCGTTTCACCCTTCCTTCTACTCTCGATTTGATTAATGAAAAACACGAACTCACAGTGCCTGGCTTGCTCTGCCAGCAACCTATCCAAACAAAACTACACATTAATGGGCAGTATATGATGATGAGTGGGAATGGTGACTGACTGATCATGAAGGATGATGAGTAGGAATGGTGACAATGGTGAATAACAAATAAGAAGATCTTCTAACTATTGCAGCAATATAATGAATTTGCAAAATGACCACCAAAGCATCTCATCATTCAAGATAATCCTAAAATTACCTCAACAATTTATTATAGTACCAATTTACCCTCCACCCCCCCCCCCCCCCCCAACCAATACCACAGCTGTTTAACATTACAGCCACCTGTTCCATCCAAAAAACCCAATAAGGCACTGACCCCCTCCTCATCAAGCGACTGTTTGTTGCTCCACAGGTAGTCGAACCACTTGATCACTCTCGTCTCCAGGTCTTTTGACACCTTGCGGAACTCCATGTACTGTTTCACCCCGTCCATGCGGTTCTGTAAATAAAATAAAAAATCATGTTTCATCCCACTATACAGCACTGCTTCGTTTGGTCTCCATAATGTCAATACACAAACCCTCAATGCAACAACATATTAATCATTGCTTCTGCTAATTTTATCAGGTTTGTTTTTATGAATTAATGCTGTACAAAACTTTAGTTACACTAAGCTTAATAAAGCATTTGAAAATAATAGCGAGATTCCAAACACTAATTGGAGACAGCCTAGCCCAAGTTTCTAGTCATGCATCAAAAAGAGCCTTATACCTGAGAATTACTCCTTGTTCAATACTTGGAAGTGTCTTCGTACTTGATAAGTTAAAGTCGACCGTTGTTGGTCGAGGTTTTGTATCTGGAAGTGATCAGGTACTTTACTCAAAACATGATATATCTTACCTTAATGAATGTCCCCATACCAGGAACTATCCTGACCTACTAACAGGAAGTCAACCCTGAAAGTCAGCCCTTAGCACCTACCTGGAAGTCTGCCCTGGCGGCATTCATGTTGGTGATCATGGAGCCAACGTTCCCGACGATAGTGGCGAAGATGAGTACCCCCACCAGGAAGTCCACCACCACAAAGAGGTACTCCACATCCTTCTCTGGCTGAGGCGTCTCTCCTATCGTCGTCAGCGTTAATGTTGACCAATAGAAGCTACAGAAAGGTGGATGAGGTGAGTGGGTGGAGGTGGATGAGGTGAGTGGGTGGAGGTGGATGAGGTGAGTGGGTGGAGGTGGATGAGGTGAGTGGGTGGAGGGGGTGAGCTTTTATGGGTTTCTTAATCATGTGAACCATTTCCCAAGTGTGTTCAAAATCGATGAAATTGAGATGTAATTATCACGTGGAATTTTCCATGTTTGGGTTAGATTAAACTCGACCTGTGAGCCACATATAGACCTACTGATGGGAGAACAAGCTCAACCTTTGACCTACCTGTAGATGTACTGATGGGAGAATGTACCGTTCCTCCCTATGGTGATGTTCTTGTAGACCCAGCCGTCAGTACCAAAGCCGATGGCATAGGAGATGGCGAAGTAAAAGCAGGCGTTCCAGTGGATGATGACCAGGATGTAGAGCACCACCTTGCAGATGCGGAAGGCGTTAGGGAAATTTGTGCGAGTCTCCGTCTTGTCAAAAAACTCCCCCATCCTCGGGATTCTGGAGGGAAGGAATAGTTGGGTTAGGGAGGGGTTGTGAAATATGGAGTGGGAGGGAGGGAGGGAGGGAGGGAGGTCAAAATGAATGTATGATAGTAGGAGAGAAAGCATGGGAAGAGGGAGACATAGGTTAATGTTTTAATTTCCCTTTTTCTCCTCATTAGTTCCTCTTCTTCCAAACTCTTCCCACACATACCCATATGGTGTCCCTACCTCATTTCTCTTCCCCTTCCATACTCTCCCATCTACCCTAACCCTATTCAATTCTATCACCACAACTTTCCACATATTTCCTGCTGTCTTCCTCTACGTTTACTTTCTTCCCTTTCCCCTCTCCCTTACTTAATTTCCTTCTTCCTTTCCCATTCCAACATCCTTAACCCTCTCTCCTTAGGCCTGAGATTCTTACCTTAATAGCCTGTTGAACCTAACAAGTACAGGACAGGGCACGTGGGTATCACAGTTGGTGCCTGTTGCCAGGTAGAGGAGGTCAGTAGGGAAAATAGAGACCAAGTCCAGTCTGAACGTCCATGACTTCACGTAGTTTTTTCTCAACTTGGAGGGATCCTTCACCATGAGGCCCTGCTCCAGGTAGCCTGTAGGAGGAAGTGTGTGGGTCACTAGTGCCAGAAACCATAAAAGGAGATGTGTAGTGATAGCATGGACAGGCAAAAGAGTGACTTTTGTTATTTATATCATTACAACTGGTTTTAATTTTCACACCTTCGTGGGCACGGATGATCATGTCAATGAGGTAGACGCTGTCACAGATGTAGTCTAGTGAGAGCCAGAGAGCAGGACTGAGGTTATGTAGCTCCCAGAAAACTGCCCGTCCGATGATCATCACCCAGTTGTACAGCAACGCCGCCGTCATCACGAACAACCACTGTACATGGCAGGGTTGTTGAGTGAGGGAGATTTGATGAGCAAGACATTAATAGGGTATTGGATACAGTAACACGACGTGGCCATAAAAAAAAAGAGGCGGATTAACACAAAAGGCTTACTAATAGCACGGATGTTGAGGGTTCCATCCCCTTACCGACCACAATGGTCATCACATAGCTAAGTTCTTATTTGTATCTTTAATGAGGCATCAATATATGTATTGAATATGGTGTTTATTGGTGCGTCTGAGTACCACCATGTTTGTTGTTGTATTGTGTCTGAATTTGTCTGCTATTTAGATATTACTAGGATTGTCAACTCCAGTATATTTTACTTGGTGAAACTTATAATCTTGTGCAAGTGAAATACTGTATTATACCGTATAGCAATTTTATTTGTTTACTAAAACAAGCATTCCTTCTTGCTTTACTTTTGCATGTTGTGTAACATTTAACAATCCTTCTTATGTTCCATAACACCCACCACATAAAATTATATACAGTATTTAGACTGCTAAGACGTTCTCAAATAAAAATTTATCTACAGAAATGCTAAATGCCTCTCAGCTGATGCCCGTAGGCTCATTTGCTTGGCGCTCATACAATGTCACTTGGGCTATTCCTGCTTGTCATGGTCTTCTGCCTAACACAGAAGCTAAATTCCAAGCTACAAATTGTTCAAAACAAAGTGAGGACGTTCATTCTTGGTATGAAAGCAAGTGTTCACATTGGTCACGAAGTTCTTCAGTCAAATATTGTGCCCAGTATCTCTAACACCAAACGTTGTAAGGATTAAGGATATAAACCAGCAGGGATCTAGAGGGAGTGAACTTAATTTTATGGTACCTGGTGTCTGCGGTCAAGCAAAAAACACTTTCTTCTTTATAGCTATAACAAACTGGAACAAGTTACCTGACCACATCAAAACCAGTAATGGTATTAAACAGTTCAAAGCTAAAACTAAACAATGCATAACAGATGAAGCTACAGCAAGAGAAAAGAGTGAGTTTCTATATTATTTGCCACAGAATGTTGTACTGTATTGTTGAAATGACCCACCCACCTTGGATAGCCCAAGTGCAATGTACAGTAATACTTGTTGAACTAAAAAAATAAATAAATAAAATATTAATCCTATAGACATACTATTACTTATTAGAGACCAAGCATAAGCACCTGGCACCTTATTCGGCCATCCTTGGTCAAATCGCCTTACTGTTTACAATTGTTGTTTACTTGCACTGTCTAGGCATACAGAAAACTGCATACTGTACTATACAGTAATCCCACGGTCAACGAACACCATATACCCCATACCTTCAGCTGTACATTGTGTATATTCGTGTTGAAATGTATACTGTAACTGCAGAGACTATATTAATACATGGTTATCCAATTGTAAACCTTTATAAGAATTTTACTGAGTAAATATCATCATAATAATAATAATTATTATTATTACTATTATTATTATTATTATTATTATTATTATTATTATTATTATTATTTTTGTTGTTGTTGTTGTTGTTGTTGTTGTTGTTGTTGTTGTTGTTGTTGTTGTTGTTGTTTATTAATTGACATGGTCAGGGTCACGCTCGCTGACCTGACTCCATGAATTTTTACCTTTGCATTTTTTTTACCTTTCCTGAGCATAGAGGTCGCTAGGAACGGTGGAAGAAAAAGGAAGTAAGCCACTTAACGTTTTTAAGCTGACAGGAATGATGTAGACGGTGAAAGTAATGTGAGACAAGGTGATCCTGTTAGCATAGCAACCCAGAGGAGAGGAGGACTCGAGGGGCAAGGAGGAGGAGGAGGACTTGAGTGGCGAGGAGGAGGACTTGAGTGGCAAGGAGAAGGAACTTGAGAGGCAAGATAGACTTAAGGGGCTAGGAGGAGGAGGAGGAGGAGGAGGACTTAGGGGGCAAGGAGGAGGACTTGAGGGGCGAGGAGGAGAAGGACTTGAGGGACGAGGGGGAGAAGGACTTGAGATGTGAGGAGAAGGACTTGAGAGGCGAGGGGGAGAAGGACTTGAGATGTGAGGAGGAAGACTTGAGGGGCGAGGGGAAGGACTAAGAGGGCGAAGAAGGGAATTAAGAAGCCAACAAAATTCCATCGAATGAACTTTCTTCGGATATTGGAAAAGCTCCCACCGAGAAAATAATACAGTGGATAACACCTCAAAGTTGGAGTCTCAACCTCTTAAGATTAGTCGAGGTTCAGTGGATGTTCAAGGTAGATGAATGATGTTTTGTTTATCGTGGTAAAATAAGGGTAAGACAAAGTAGTCCTATCTTGATCTAGCTCTGACAGTAACTCCTGGGCTCGGGTTTCTTCCGAGTATCGTATCTCACTCCAGGGAGGACCATTTAGCTCACACTTAAGAGTTTGACTCATCTATGCTGTGAGAGGTTGGTAAGTTAACTCCCCGTATAATGAAACGACTTTAGCTACAGATAAAGAGGGCTTGGCTTATTGTGGCTGCCTTAAAATTCTCATGATTATAAAGACAATTTAGAGCGGTGCAGGTGAAACAGGTTTAGAAAGGTGTCTCTGGCATGGGAAACAAAGCGTCTTGCTTACGTCTAGATATGAAATCCTCCTTGACTCACCATGACAGGATTGGCTCTCTTACAATAGATTAAAAAAGATGGTTGGAGGAGGTTCATTTACAGAGTTGAGAGAGAGAGAGAGAGAGATTCACCTTGTAGTGGGCAGGTTTGGTTGTGTCGATGGCGAAGTACCCCCTGAGGGCGCCGCAGCAGACGGTGTGTGTGGTATCATCAGCCTCACGCACCTGCCCGGCCATGGCCATCTTCTCCAAAAAACTGTCGGGTCTCTCTTGCTCCTCCTGATGCTTCCCCGTAGCCCACAACCGTAAAAGCTGTGGGACGCAAGACACTGTTAGCTGGAGAGTGTTAGCTGAGGAGACATTAGCTGGGGAAGTGGGAAGTAGGTGTCAACTGGGGACCATCTGCTGGCTAGGGCGTGCTACCTGGTGGAGGTGTTAGCTGGGGAAGAGACAACTGAGAGAAGTGTTAACTGGGGAAGAGATAACAGAGAGT
Organism: Homarus americanus; assembly: GCF_018991925.1. Taxonomy (NCBI): domain Eukaryota; kingdom Metazoa; phylum Arthropoda; class Malacostraca; order Decapoda; family Nephropidae; genus Homarus; species Homarus americanus. Next base: position 869,685 of record NW_024748747.1, read on the forward strand.
AGTGTTAGCTGGGGAAGAGCAATGAGGACGGTTTGGAGAACATGAAATAAACTGATTAAATAAGAGAAGAGACATAAATTACTTAATTATAATAAAACACAATAAACGAGAGGAAAAGATATCATATACAAACAGAAACAACAATCAGATAGAACTTCATTAAAAAAACAATCAATATTCCTCACACACACACACACACACACACACACACATACACACACACACACACACACACACACACACACACACACACACACACACATTCCTCTAGCAAGATTAATGTACCGTGAAACCAATACAAAGCGAGAAAGAAAAAGGAGAGAGAAAAAAAAAACAGAGAAAAGAGAGGAAGAAAATTAAGAGAAAAGGGGGAAGAAAAATAGGAGAAAGAGATGAAGGGATAGAGAACTAGCAAATAATATGAAGGAAGAAGAAGCAAGTGGCAGGAAGAAGAAACAAGTAATAGGAAGAAGAAACAAGTAACAGGAAGAAGAAACAAGTAAAAGGAAGAAGAAACAAGTAACAGGAAGAAGAAACAAGTAACAGGAAGAAGAAACAAGTAACAGGAAGAAGAAACAAGTAACAGGAAGAAGAAACAAGTAACAGGAAGAAGAAACAAGTAACAGGAAGAAGAAACAAGTAACAGGAAGAAGAAACAAGTAACAGGAAGAAGAAGCAAATAAAAGGAAGAAGCAAGTAACAGAAAAATTAAAGTAAGGAGAATAAAAAATCGAATATATTTTTCACCACTGCACGAGGAAAGAGACCGTGTCACATGCAAACAGTGTCAAGAGTGTCAAGTGTGAACAGCCAGAGTGTCAAGTGTCGGGAGTGTCAAGTGTATGCGAGCAGTGTCATGTGTAGTGCCAGGAGTGTCAAGTGTAGTGCCAGGAGTGTCAAGTGTAGTGCCAGGAGTGTCAAGTGTAGTGCCAGGAGTGTCAAGTGTAGTGCCAGGAGTGTCAAGTGTAGTGCCAGGAGTGTCAAGTGTAGTGCCAGGAGTGTCAAGTGTAGTGCCAGGAGTGTCAAGCATCAAAGTGCTGATCACCGTCATTAACTCATCACTGACCTATTCCAGAATTTTAAATGTCGAGACGATTACCGAGGAGGAAGAGGAAGAAGAGAAGGAGGTAAAAGAGGAGGAGGAGGAAGAAGAGGAGGAGGAAGAGGAGGAGGAACAGTCACTGCTCAGTCACACATTCACACTGACATTAACCTCAGCATCGACACTAACAGGGGGTGAGGAGGGAAGGGGTAGGGGGATAGGAGGGAGGGAAGGGGAAGGGGGATAGGAGGGAGAGATTCATTCCCGTTTCTTCTTGCTTCCTCTCCCTCCTCTTCCTCCATCTCCCCTACCCTCCCTCCTCTTCCTCCATCTCCCCTACCCTCCCTCCTCTTCCTCCATTTCCACCTCCCCCAAGAAGGGACTCGGGCCGGCTGGTGACCAATGGCTGTGTTGACCTGAGGAGTTGATGACCTGCATCCGTACTTGTATCATCGATCAATAAGGATATTGTAGGACTCCCACGCCCTCATCGTCTCTGCTAGCTGGTCTTCATGTCTTCTCCTCACCTCCTACCCTCAATTTGGTCTTTCAACTTCTCCCTCTCCTTACTCTTCCCTTCACCGCCACCACGAACACGAACGCCCCCCACCATTATCCCCACCATAACCACTATCACCACCAACACATACCACCACAACCACCACCAACCACCTAGACTCACCTGAAGAGTGGAGACAAGCTTGGCAAAGGCGCTCTTCTTCTGTTCCTCGTCCTCCCGCTGCTCAAGGCGAAGTATCTCCGAACAGGTGTCGTCAGCGAGAGAGTTGCGGAGACTCCCAGGAGATAGGAACCCGTTCTCTCCACTCTGCCGGGAGACCAAACAGGGGTTAGAGAGAAGGTGGTGATGGTGGTGTTTTTAGGTGGTATATAGTGGTTGAAAGAAGTATGTTAGGGGGTTGAATGAACTATTTTAGGAAATGAAAGAGGTGTTTTAGGAGGTTGAAGAAAGTACTTTAAGGAATGAAGAAAGTATTTTAGAGAATGAAAGAAGTATTTTAGGGAATGAGAAGTATTTTAGGGGATGAAGGAACTAATTTAGGGAATGAAAGAAATATTTTAGGGTTTGAAATAAGTATTTAGGATTTAATTAGGGTGTTTGAGAGTTAATGGTAAATAAGGTGAGTTATTAGGGTTTATTTAAGGGTAAAGGGATTTCCTTCCTCTCTGCCTCCCTCCTTTCCTTCCTCTCTGCCTCCCTCCTTTCCTTCCTCTCTGCCTCCCTCCTTTCCTTCCTCTCTGCCTCCCTCCTTTCCTTCCTCTCTGCCTCCCTCCTTTCCTTCCTCTCATGCCTCCCTCCCTTTCCACGCCTCCCTCCACTCCTTCCCTGCTCACCCTCTTCCCATCTCTCCATCCTTCCCTCCCGATAAATCCATAACCCAGAGAGAGAGAGAGAGAGGGAGGGAGGGAGGGAGGGAGGGAGGGTCTATTAAAACATTATCAATCATCGAGGAGGACGAACATCGATAACTCCACCATGTTTCATTAGCTACGTCCTTCAGCTCTATGAATGCTGATCCTGACCGACTGACTCACTCACTCACTGACTTATGTACTAACTGACTATGTGACTTCTCAAATGAATATATATATATAAAATTTATTGACTGACCTAGTAATTGAAACTGAATGAATTGACTTGCTGACTATTTGACTAAGTAACAAACTGACTAACTGACTGAAAGAACTTTTTTGCATCCCTCTCATGGTGACTGAACTCATGATTAATATTCTCGACGATTCCTAAGAACAGACCCACACGAACCCCTTAATGATAAGAACTGGGAGAGGTGCGACGAGAGTGTGAGGGAGAGGTACGACAGGTGTGTGAGGGAGAGGTACGACAGGTGTGTGAGGGAGAGGTACGACAGGTGTGTGAGGGAGAGGTACGACAGGTGTGTGAGGGAGAGGTACGACAGGTGTGTGAGGGAGAGGAACGACAGGTGTGTGAGGGAGAGGTACGGCAGGTGTGTGAGGGAGAGGTACGACAGGTGTGTGAGGGAGAGGTACGACAGGTATGTGAGGGAGAGGTACGACAGTGAGAGGTGCGACAGTGAGAGGTGTGACAGTGAGAGGTGTGACAGTGAGAGGTGCGACAGTGAGAGGTGTGACAGTGAGAGGTGTGACAGTGAGAGGTGTGACAGTGAGAGGTGTGACAGCAGTTGGTGTGTTCCTGCCACTCTCACTTCTAATTCATCATCACTCTCAGCATTAGTTGAGTGTTACCCTTCACCACCATTACTAACTTCCCTCACCGTGAGAGAGAGAGGTGGGCGGGGCGTCGCCACCTTGTCATTATCGGTAGTGTGGATGTTCAAACCTCACACCTCTCTCCCTCCTCCTCCTCAATTTTCTCTCCCGTTAACCTCTCTTTATCTCTTTATCTTCATACATCCTCCTCTTCCCTCCTCTCTCCCTCACTTCTCACGTTATTCCCGAACACACGTGGGTTTTATATTTCAGTACTGGTCAGATTCATCCACTTCCCTGTCACAGCTCAGTCCTTCGAGGCAGTAAGATGGGGTAAGAATGGTGGCCTCAGAACCCCCCCCCCCCAAGACGCGTACTATCCGTCGACTGAAGATATAATTCTTTTAAAACTCATTCCCATACCTCAAAACATCGCCACTGCAGGAATTAGAACGCTCGTCAATCATAAAAACCCACAGCCATCCTATTTCAAAGTGTAGGTAAACGCCAGGCGATAATGAGTGCTCGTTATGGCGCTGGTTTTATTTATAGTATGCGGGGGGGGGGGGAGACGTCTAGGTAGGATCACTGGCATCAGTGTCGTAACTTTTGACAGGCATGCCAGAGTAACTTGGTGAGGCTGACGCAACACGAGTCAGCTGTCAAACAGTTGACAGCTGTGGCCGGGAGGGTATAATAAACACGCAACTCTATTCTAAGAACTCTGGTGGTGGTGGTGTTTGTGAAAGGAGAATTTGTCTGGTTCCTGAGGGCCGATCACAAGTATAGGCAGAGGTGTTGACGGGTGCGATTTTGTTATGTACTATGTGATTGATTGTCTGTCTGTGTGTCTGGATGTCTATTAAAGGGGGACCTATAATCTCTGTCAGGAGGTTTATTAGAAGGGTTCCTAATACTCGGTCTGTGGTCCATAATTCGTGGTCAGGGATAAATGGTCCGTGCAAGTGTGACCTCCTCGGGGTATCAACACATCCGGGTCCTCACAGGTTCCTAACGCTGTTAATGTCACTTTAGCTTCGACATAAACACGGCCGTCGAAATAGAGGCAAAAACTACACTCTAAAAGCCTCAAACGTACCAGGTGCGTTCTCTTGTCTCCACTTCCGGGATGAAAACAGACTTACGAACCTTTCAGAACCAGAGAACATAACAAAGATTCTATAAGTGAATTTTCTCTCATAACTGATGGAAAATGAACGTATATCTAACTAAGGTAGATCTCAGTGTAATTTGAATGTCATTTATTTGCATATTATTCAAAGGGTTAAGCATAAAGTGAGCCAGTTGGGAATGGCATTATTCTCGTTAAGTGAGAGTCAAGAAACTAAACCATGGGCCGGAGCTGAGACGAGTTAGTTGAACCCACTTAAAACTCCCTCCGTCTCTCTCTACACATCTCCATACCTTCCTCTCTGCCTGCTTCCCTCCTCTCTCATACACCTCAGTGACACCTTTCCTCAGCCATCAAAAAAGCGTTGCTCGCTCTTTTTGTGGGTCTTCAGTTGTGAAATTCCTGGTGCCATCTTCCAGCTGCCTCACAAGATACACAGAAGGGAAGGAAGACGTTCTAAGTATTTCACAGCACTGGTTGTCTCTACTCGTCAACACACACCTTTTCAGAGGTTCAGAAAATATGCAAAAGTTTTCTGAGGTAACATGATATTCTCTTTCTCTTTATAAATGCGATTATATTTTAAGTACTCAGGTCGGTAAAATAATAATAATAATAGTAATACGAAGAAAAAGGGGCAATATTGGTGAAAATAAACAATGTGAATAAATAGGATGATAGCAGGAAAACAAACATAAAAAAACAAACAAATGATATACAAACAGAAGATAAGAACTGAAGAGTAGAAATTATTGCAAACGCAGCCGAATGCATACTCGGTTCTCTCAATACAGGTACAGCCATTAGCGGCCCTCACGCTAGAACGCGCGTCAAAATGAAAGAAAAATTTCGATGGAGCGCTCAACACGAACGCTAGAACGCAATCAGGGCATCAAGACAAATCGAACCACTGGTACAGGACTTATCGTAGAAGTCATTCGAATCTAAGCGCTAGAACGTACCCCAAAAATCAATCTAGTCGAGACGCTAGAATACACCCCACAAAATCAATCCAAAATGAACGCTAGAATGCACACACACACACACAGGTGAACGTCGCCCGAGGGAATTGTAACTTGAAACATAATAAAATACGAAACACAACTCCTGTACCTCCAATACCCTGATGACCACTACTATCCCTCCACTAGCTATCCTCTGAGACTAATTAGCCACAGAATGTCACTCCACAGGTCAATCAATCAAGTAATTACAGCATGAAACTCTAGCCTTGACCCCCCTCCAGCCGCCATTACTCTGATGACCTACCTTCCCTGCAACCTCCCTCACCCTGTCATCCCCTCCTTGCCACCCCCTCACCCTGACACCTCCCTCACCCTGTCATCCCTCCTCCTCACCCTGACACCTCCATCCTCCTTGCCACCCCTCACCCTGACACCTCCCTCACCCTGTCATCCCCTCCTTGCCACCCCCTCACCCTGACACCTCCCTCACCCTGTCATCCCCTCCTTGCCACCCCCTCACCCTGACACATCCCTCACCTCACCATCTCCCAATAAATAAGTAAGTAAATAGATGAATAAGCGAAAAATCAGCTATCGAAGCTCATTAACTTCCCTGACTACCGTATTTTCGTGCCAAAACCCAGAGGGGGAGCCTGTACTGATTTGCTCACTGAGAATTTTTTTGTCTCTTTATCTATTTAATCATTCATTTGTGCTTTTGTTTACTTATTTATTTATTACTATTGTTACAGAGACACAGCTTACGTCATGCAGGCCAAAGACCAATCACTGGACATCATTATGGGGCCCGAGAACCAATCAGCACACAGCATTATAGCTAAGCACTAATCACGGTTCGCCATGGTGGAGACAGACCAATCACCGCCTGCCATACCCGGAAAGGCGTGGAGAGTTCCGTTTAGCTGTAGTTATAGACTCTCTCCCAGGGTGTTATAGGAACGGCGATAATCGACATAGGGTCAATACCACAAGCTGAGCATTAATGGGAACGTGTTCAGGTGCTGATTAGTGTTTTTTTTTCCTTTACTACCTCCCCCTCCCCTTCCTCTCCTCCTCGACCCTTCCGCTCCAGCTCTCCTCTTCCTCCCCTCCATCTCTTCCCTTCCTACCCATAACCCTCCTTCCTCCCCCCTTTCCTCTTTTGACATAAGATGAGAGCGAGACCCAATCTAGCTCTAACAATGAAAGGTATTAAGCAACATAAGTTAAGCTCTGTGTGTGTGTGTAAGCTGCTTTGTGTAAATATGTGAGTACATTAAGATAACGTTTACGCTCAAAATAACTCACAAAACACAACCGTATCCTAACATCTCTTAAAACAACAAACACACACACATGACATACAGATACAAACGCACACACACACACAATCTCGCATATACATACTTACAAACATATAAAACACAAACTGACGCACACCTATAAACCATGGATGCTACAAACCACAAAAACAAACGCTCACACACAGGCAGACATACTGGGGGACTTGGTCGACCCTCTTCCATGCACCTACGACTACCCAGGCTAAGTATACCAGACATAAACCGAGATTAATAAAAAAATAGGTAAATAATTTAAACAGTGGGTCGTACATGTATGCGTCACACTATACCTAACCCATTAAATGTTATATAAACAAACTGTACCTAACTCAGTAACTGCCAGACTTAACCACCACTCATCTTTCCACTCACTGGTTAACATGGTGGTCAGCGGCGTAGAAGAGCGGGGTACAGCGACTTATTACTAGACATTTAATTCATTCACTTTATGAACCACTAAACGCTAACAAGGTATATGGTTTCCACAGTCTAGTTAAATTTGGAAGCTTTTGGGGACGAAATTCTAAATCAAAACACTAAAACTACTCGAAATTGCTTTACACATCCTAAACAATAATGATAAATACTGACAGAGTTTCCAAGATACGGTTTTTTCCTCAGTCGGCTAATCTAAAGAATACATTGAAGTGTTTTGTTGTTAAAAGGATAGTATTGCGCTTCAACAATGACGGTCTTCAAAGGCGTAACTTAGTAATACACTCGTCCAACAACATTTAGTAATTATGAGAGACAGAGCTCTCTATTTTTGAAGTATAAAAGTACTTAACTTGGATAGAAGACGAGGTAATGCTGGCAGTTGCAAGGTTGCTTATCATCACAGAACGTAGTTCGTCTGATCATTTCTTGATTACTAGTTCCGACAATGTCGGTTAATACAGCAATCACGGAGCAATAACCCCGTATAATAGGATGGAAGTCCAGTCCGACAGAAGGAGCTTATTCAGATGTTTATTGTGCGATACCAATGCCCAAACCTTCCTGACCATAGCATCACACCGGCCACGGGTGTCAGTGACTGTGTGACTGACTGACTGCATCAGGGACTTTAAAAAAAAAATCGTTTTCGAAGACTTGCAACCATTCTTACGTATTGAAACAATTTTGATACACACGCAAGTGTAGCAGTTATATAAAATATCTTATGCTTTAAAGTCATATTACAAGTAATTAATAAGATGGAAAATAACAATGACCGGTAACATTATTGTATTACCACAACATTGGACAGGAAAACATACCCAAGCCATAACCTGCATCCGAACACACGGCTGAGACCTTCTCTCCACGGTGAAACTATATTTAATTTTTACACTTAATTTCTCATAATTCAAAAGTTAGGTGGTACTGTACATTATATAATTGAATATGATTCCAACAACAGTTGGTTTGTGGCAAGAATCATTAGTATGTAGTATGTTTGTTTGTCGTAATTCGCGAGACTACATTACATCTAAACTAAAGGAACAAACATAAACTAACCCACACATACATTCATATTGACAAACTACATACATACAGAAGCCTAATAATAGCTGGCTCTAGTGTAGAAGCTGCCTCCGACACAACAACCACACCGTAAGTTAACGAGTTGCATGACCCAGTGTCAAGAATACGAACTCATATATTGAGTTGGCCCAAAAAATCATGTGATTAAAAAAATATAAATAAAAACACACCCAAAAATAAAAGCCGAGTGGACAAACAGTGTAAATCCGCATACAGATACGGATTTGTTTACTTGGCCTGCGAACGGAAATATTTCCTTCCCCCTGGAAATTAAAATATCTAAACTTACTCGTCTGTCCACAGCACGTCAATCGAGGCTTACAATTTATACTGTGCATTACTATGTAATTAAAATATATATATATTACCGACTATTATTATATTTTAGTGGCTTTAATTAATATCCAATGTCCTTATCTATGTACTGTATGATAATTTATTTTAACAATCCTGGGGAAGGTTTTTCGGATAGGATAGGATATTTTTTGCCAAAATGGTCCTTTAAACAAGTTTTCATGTGATTCAACTAAAACCTTGACAGTAATCCCCATGTATTCAACTGTTTAAATAAAAGAGAGAGAGAGAGAGAGAGAGAGAGAGAGAGAGAGAGAGAGAGAGAGAGAGAATCATAAAAAATTTACAATCCATTATTGAACACACAAAATTACAACAGATCCTTGTTCATATTTCAAACACACTCATAAATAATATCCTCAGAATCTGGCGGATAAAACTGATGATCATAAGTTTATTAATTCACCTCGTTCACAACCCGGATTCTTAGCCCAGAGGCTCATATACGAGAAATTTCCCTCATAATACGGAAATACAATCACGAATCTGAACGCACCACACTATGCTACCATAACACAACACTAAAAAAAAAAATATCCCGAAAAAGCCAGATGATCGTATATAAATCCATTTGAGAGGAAAATTAATGTACAGCCTTAGATCTAGATATATGTCGGTCATATTTTGGAGGCGGGCCAGCAACTCCCGGACTCTCACAGGACTACTGACGAGGCAAACAAATTTCCAGAAACACCCGCCCATTATGTCACTTCCTTCTGACGGCGATCGCTGATATATTTCTAAGTTGTGAATGAGTTCAATTACTCGAACAAAATATATGGTGTTTTTTTCTTATTATTGAGGAGATTAGGGGATTAATGGCTTTGTTAGGTTAGGTTAAGTTTGGTGAAGTTAGATTAGGTTAGGTTGAATTAGGTTACGGTTAGGTTGATTTAGGTTAGGTTAGATTAAGTTAGGTTAAGTTTAGTTTTGTTAGATTAGCTTTGGTTGATTTCGATTAGGTTAGGTTTTGACTAGGTTAAGTTTGGTTAGGTTATGATGATTTAGGTCAGGTTAGGTTTCATTAGGTTAGACAGGTTAGGTTAGGTTAGGTTTCATTAGGTTAGACAGGTTAGGTTAGGTTAGGTAAGGTCAGGTTAGGTTTCATTAGGTTAGACAGGTTAGGTTAGGTAGGTTTCTCCTCCGCCTCTTCAGAGTTATGACCCTCACAGACACGAGGACCATTTGACGGTACCCCAGAGAGGTGGGAGGGAGAGGAACGATCTAAACACGACCTCATAAATACGCTTATACGACCTTGACACGACCTAAACACTAATTAGACATAATGTAGAAACGACCTTACATACGACTTTATATACATGCTCTATACACGACTTAAACACGGCCTTGAAACGACCTAAAACATAACGTAGCCAATATGTAGAAACGACCTTACATGAACTTATATATGTATATACCCTATGTAAGACCATGACACGACCTACATACGACCTAGAACGAAAAGGAAAAAAAACACGACCTAGAAACAACTGGAGAGCGTTATTTAAAGAGGGTCGTGTGTTGCCGTGACCTAGATTTAATAAAATGTCGTCATCCATTTGTACGCTTCTCCTAGTCCCTGGTGGCGGGTCTTCAGAGAGAGAGAGAGAGAGAGAGAGAGAGAGACTGACTATGCAACACAACTATACACATAAACCTAGCATTGTTTTCTCTTTTAAATCGAAGAATACATCACGAAAAACAACTCAGTCAACAGTCCCAGGTACTAGGTCGAGGCCTCAATACGCTTCACTCGCAAGGTTCCGGAACTGTTCGTCAGGTTGAGTTATGTGACTCACTCTTGCCTGACATTGATTTAGTCTCCATTCTGAACCAAAGTCGATGGCACACTCCTTAGAACTCAATCCATTACGATAGCAGCTGCGTTAAGTGTGTCGACAGAGTAAAGGGGAGTTTCGAAGCTTCGTGACAGATCGAAGCTTGCGTTAATCGACTGTTGTTTCAGTTTTGGTTAGACTTGGATGATTCGAAGCAACAGCAGCAGCAGCAGAGACCCGCGAGCCTCCAAGGGTAACAGTATCGATCGTCTCGAACAGAGTTGACAGGATTAGCGTCACATGAATCAACCGGATATGAAATATGGACGAAAAGTTTGTGTTAAGAGACTCTTGTCAAGACCTGAGCTACGACGCACTACAAATTGAAAATAAATACACCCAAAACCCTGTACCCTATACCCATACACTCCTACACCCTGCACATCCCTACACCCTGCACCTTTACACCCTTCACTCCAACACCCTACATCCCTACACCTTGCACCCTATCTACACCCTGCACCTGCACCCATACACCCTACACTCCAATACTCTAGACGCTGTACCCTACCTACACCCTACAACCTTACACTCTACACCACCACACCCTGAATGGTAAGGTGATGACGTGACTCACTTCAGCTACACGTAGATTCCATTACTTTTACCCACTTCGTCCTTCTCCTTCTCCTCCTCTTTTCCATCATCCTTACCGCCTCTTCCTCCGCCATTCCATCCTCAACCGCACCTCCTCTTCCACCTCCCTTCCATCCTTAATCTCATCTACGTGTCTATACCTCTTCCCCCTTTCTTCATTCTTCTTTACCCCCCTCCCCCCCCCCCGCATCCCAAGAGTAAACGATACCATTGTACACGAATATATATTTTTCTCACAACAAATTTTTGGGGGAGGGGAGTTTCTTGACGTAAGACACTGATTTTTTTTTAAAGGTTATGACCACGAGCTTTGTGAGAACTAGAGGAGGCGGGTCTATTTTAATCTCTATTTCAATCCCTATCTCCTCATGGGCGTCGGCACGGTGCTCTGGGGTTGGGAAGGAGTTAGAGGAGAGGAACTTGGGGAATGGTGGAACGAGAAAGGATGATGAGGAACTGGGAAGGAGAAAAGGGAAGGTGGGACATCGGAAAGGGGAGTGGGGAATGGGCTGTGAAGGAGAAGAAGAGATGAAGCTTGAGGTATAAAACACAGGTACGAGGGACAGGTGACTAATATCCCGGCCTTAATTAATGTGTCACAGATACCGAAGAAACCCAATTGAAGCCATACAGGTGAGGGTCATCCTGCCCCCTTCCCACCTGTTAAGACTCTCTGGAGGTTATGATTTGAGGTTATGACTGGAGGTTAAGACTCTCTGGAGTATGACTTGAGGTTATGACGGGAGGTTATGACTGGAGGTTAGGACTCTGGAGGTTATAACAGTCCAAGGAAGTTACGACTCAGAAGGTTAAACACCCATTGAGAGGCCACGAACCCCTAAGAAGCTCAGACCTCCTACAAAAGCTTTAAGAACTTCTGAGGTAAATATCAGGGCCGTGTAAACAGTGCCAACACGAGCAGTCAACAACACAGACATGAATTACTTATGGGAACTACGCCAGACGAATGTTCGCCTACCTTCAGCAGCAGTGGCATTCTTACTTGGTGGAAATATGTTAACCCAACCTTAACAACGAACGCCAGCAGGAGCAATAAACATAGCCTGGCGTTCTTCTCTCACCTGGAATGATATACTTGTGGAAGAAACGACACACGAGCTTTCCTGTTACGAGCCTGTGACCTTGACCTGACCTTGACCTGACCTTGACCTGACCCTGACCTTACGGCTGCGCTTGGTTGTATAGAGTGACAGTAAAGGAAATTTTACGAGGTGGAAGGCAATTTTCACCTCATGATTGTATGCATGACGGACCCTCGTTATTCATGACATAACGACGCTCTTCATTACACATCCTCAACCCTCCCCCCCCCCTACTGGTCCATTACCAACACCTACATGATGTAATGGACAGTTTGGGAGAAAAAAGGACTTACAGTGAACAGATTATACACACACACACACACAAACACACACACACACACACACACACTAATGGATTATAGGACAAAGCTAATTACCTTCTCCCATTATCATCCATTAGGTGGCAACTCTCTCTAGTGTCCTAAGACTCATAAATCACTTTCAGTCTAAGGTCAGTGAGTGAGTTGATTCTAGGTCAAGAAATGTAATCAGTCAACTGGGTCAACTCTATAAAAGTGGAGAGAGAGAGAGAGAGAGAGAGAGAGAGAGAGAGAGAGAGAGAGAGAGAGAGAGAGAGAGCAGTTTTACGTACCGGGACTCTCTCTCTCTCTCACACATACAAGCAAGTCTAAATAATTAATGAGCACGTGAAACAACTGAGAAATTCATTACTGTCGACATGTTGTGTATTCAAGTTGCAAGACTGTCACTCGGTAGTCACTCAGTTACTCTTATCTGTCAATCCATCACCCCGTCACCCTGTCACTCCGTCACTCACGATGAAAGCTTATGTCTTAAAGTGCAATATAAACTTAACCATCTACATGATTATTGTAAGGTGTTCAGTACACGCCTTAAGCTGCTACACCCATCACAGTGCAGAATTTAAGCCCTTGAGTTGTAAAGAGCTCATATTAAGAGCCCCGTAGCGCGCGCACATACACAAACACATTCACTTAAATTAAAAAACTTTCACTTCGGATATAAATCTCTTAAATTCTTTTATCACTCAAAAGTTCGGATAAATGATAACGACCAAGGTATACACTCCCGTTACTTCTCGAGGAGTGAAACATTCGGATAGGTGAGAACGTTCAAGATGGATAAAGACGTTCGGATAAGTAAGAACGTTCGAGGTGGCTAAGGACGTTCGGATAAGTAAGAACGTTCGAGGTGGCTAAGGACGTTCGGATAAGTATGAACGTTCGAGGTGGCTAAAGACGTTCGGATGAGTGAAAATAACGTAGGATGATGAAATATCCAATCGGGTTATTAATCATCCTTGAGCGGTCGGATGATGAGAGAGTGAAGAGGTCAGCTTCGTCTCCTGTCATTAATCACCGTGAGAGAGAGAGAGAGAGAGAGAGAGAGAGAGAGAGAGAGAGAGTTAAAAAAAGATTGATATTGATAAAAACTATAAGGAAAATAAATATAGAGAACAGATTTTAATACTTGAAACAAAACAGGGCTCCCAACTCTCCTTCAAGATACACACCACCAAGGCTACCAACCTTGAAGTTCACTACTATAAGGTATTAAATAAAAATCTCAAAACACAACTGACTCACTTAAGCTACGACATAAATACAGAGATATCAAAATGGTGTCGTGATTGCACTGAGACTCTACCTTTCAAGCGTGTTCCAGTAATGACACAACGAAGGAAATTATTACTTTATAAGCTTTTGGGGGGGAAAAAACTGAACTCAAAATTATAAAAAATTCGTAAGTTTAATTTCCCCTCATAATTATAGATGTGAGAAAGTAACTAATTGTTGGCTTTTAGAAGTTTTAAGGAGAAAAATTAATCGTTTAAAATGGTATCCAAAGTACGCGAAGACTCTACCTTAATGAGATCTTTTCGTTTTTGAAGTTAAGAAAAATGTAACTCGTATCTCTAGGGGGTAAAGGGAAAAAAACAATTATCTCTAGGGGGTAAAGGGAAAAACAATTATCTCTGGGGAAAAAGGGAAAAAACAATTATCTCTGGGGGTAAAGGGACAAAACAATTATCTCTGGGGAAAAGGAAAAAAATTACCTTTACGAACCTTTGAGAATTCGGGGTTGACTTTGATCATAAAATAACTAGTGAGAGATAATTTACATATCTGTCCGTGGTGATGAAGCGGTGTCGAAAACAAAAGACAAATTGCATTGCGAAGAGGAGGAGGAAGAGGAGGAGGAAGAGAGGAGGATGAGAGGAGAAGAAGAAGAAGAAGAAGAAGAAGAAGAAGAAGAAGAAGAAGAAGAAGAAGAAGAAGAAGAAGAAGAATAATCAGTGATGAGTAAATACAGTAAATCGATGAAACAAGAAACAATAATAAAATAATGAAAAATGTAAACAAAATTGAAAAGAAAAATAGCGAAAGTTATTAGTGAATTCTCTCTCTCTCTCTCTCTCTCTCTCTTTCTCTCTCTCTCTCTCTCTTTCTCTTTCCTCTTACACTCACCTAATGTTACAAGTGACGTCATTTGTCTACGCCCCCCCCCCCAAGACTCTCCCCAATTTCTCGTTTTCTTTCTTCACCTGGAATACAATTTTCGCATTACCTGAAGATTACACACCACACCTTTCTCTTACATGAATATTAACCACCCTAACCAAAGCTAACTTAACCTAACCTAAACTACCCTAATTTAACTTAACCGAAGCTAACTTAACCTAACCTAAACTACCCTAATTTAACTTAACCAAAGCTAACTTAACCTAACCTAAACTACCCTAATTTAACCTAACCAAAGCTAACTTAACCTAACCTAAACTACCCTAATTTAACTTAACCAAAGCTAACTTAACCTAACCTACACTACCCTAATTTAACTTAACCAAAGCTATCTTAACCTAACCTAAACTACCCTAATTTAACCTAACCAAACACTTGAAAATAAACTCATCCTCAGGCCCTAAGAAAAAACACATTATCAGTCAAGTCAGTAAGGTGTTGTTTTGAGGTGATTAAAGTTACTTAATATTACGGTAATAAATTAGATCCATGTATACAATGATGAATCTCATAAATGTATACAAATAATCGTTATATGGAAATACTCTGTGTACGTAAAATACATGTGTACGAAAAAGAAGTCGTACACACACACACACACACACACACCAACTCACCTCTTAAGGTCGGAATTATTCTCTCAGGGAGTTTGTTGTTGTTGTTGTTGTTGTTGTTGTTGTTGTTGTTGTTGTTGTTGTTAGTATCTCTCCCTTCCAGCGTGGCCAGAGTGTTACTTTGAGATATTCACCTGTGTCTCTCTGTCCGGGATTGAGATGGATGAGACTGGATTTCCTTTAATGCGTTTTTGTATCTCAGTGTGAGACAGGAGAGATGAGGCTGTCTTCTGAGAGATATATATTACCGGTATCTCTCTGATAGTGTGAGACGGAGAGAGGTAGTTCCACTGAGAGATAGACGGGTGCCAGTATCTCTCTTTTGGTATTAGACGGAGGAGTCAAGGCTGTCCTCTGAGAGATCTTACAGGTATCTCTCTCTATCTCTCTCCTATTACAAGAAGAGACAGAGAAACATAGAGACAGACTGGTCCTCCTAGCTAAGTCACTTAAATTCACTGTCTTAGATCATCCACTTAGACTCATCTCGGTAAGACCCTTAACACTAGTTTTCAATCAAATGCACTTAATATACACTTACAAGGCTCTCACTTAAGTGTATGAGTGAGTGTAGCTTCACTTCAGAGGGCGTGTTTAAGTATCACAACAAGTCAATACTCAATACGGCTTGTAATCTCATTGCTGGGTGGTTCGATGTAGAAGAGTTTCGTGACGTCATTCTTCACTGTAATTGGTCACTTTATTTTTTCAAAGGTTTTCACTAATATGTACTAAGGATTTTCTTTTCCAATAACCTGAATATTTTATTATGTTATTTTAGTAATTTAGATCAATATAATCTATGTTATGGAGTACAACACTACCCTACAACCCCTCAAAAACTAATATAAATAAAAACATTAACCGGCAACCATATACATATATATATAACACAAGAACTAAACCAAAATTGAAATATAGTTCAATAAATATTTTTTTGTACGATAAAATATATACCATTAAATTGAAGAAAAAAATATCGTACATTAACAAAATAATAATAATAATAATAATAATAATAATAATAATAATAATAATAATAATAATAATAATAATAATAATAAACTTAGGAGTGAAATTTTTAATAGTTTAGTAATATAAAGAGACGAGAACAAGAATGATTAAATGCTCTCTCTCTCTCTCTCTCTCTCTCTCTCTCTCTCTCTCTCTCTCTCTCTCTCTCTCTCTCAACGCTAATTGCTCTCTTGATTTTAAATACAGGAGACTTCTAATCCTAAATCTTCACTCCCCCCCCTCTTCAAAGTGACACCACCTCCCCCCACCCTCTATACCTGCTTCAAAGGGCCATCCTGTCGTCCCCTTTAAGAGAGGTGTACAGTATAGGGAAATCTCTCTTTTGACATCAATTAATGTAAGAAGTTCTCATTTGTACGTGTGTGTGTGTGTGTGTGTGGAGAGGGTGAACATAGGGACCTCGCTTCGACTCCCTGTACTCAAAACACTGATGTAGGCTGGCAGAGAAATATCAATAAATCTATTTATTGATTCATAATGAGAGGGAGGAGGGGATGGTGGGGGAGATGAGGGAGAGGGTGATGGGGAAGAGGGAGGAAGACGGTGTTGATGAGGTGGGGGAGGGAGAGTAATTATGGGAGAGGTGGGAAAGGGGAGAGAAGAAGAAGAATAAAGGAGGGAGAAGAAAGGACAATGAGGGAATGAAAGGGAGGGAGAGAGGGAGGGGAAGGGAGGTAGGTAGGGAGGGAGGGGAGGTAGGTAGAAAGGAAGGGAGGGAAGAAGGAAGGTAGGGAGGGAGGGGGAAGCTTCAACAATCCCAATGTCAACAAACTGGCGACAAGAGAAAGAAACTGCGCTCTATTTACACACTGTTGTATGTACCTGAGAGAAAACGGAGAGAGATATAAGGTGTTTTCTATATTTTCCAGTCGTGTGTCAGGTGAACTTGTACCTGTACCTGTCCTTATATTTAGAGTGTACTTGTATTCTATCTCTATCCATCTATTGCTCTGAGTATCTCTATTACATACAAACAGACAGACAGACGGACACCCCTAAGTTCATTAATGTAGCTCCTGACAACTGGAATGGGTAAAAAACTGTCTCTTTCATTTTTTTTCCATTCTAGATCACGCGGACATAAAGTATTCTGAGCATTGTCAACAAGAGGGCTAGCCATTCACACACTTTTTTCTTTTGAGTCTGTTATGATGACAAAAAAAAGCAAAACAAAACAAAAGAAAACAAAACAACTATATTTATCCTGGTATATATAGCAATTTTCTTTCGCTTTCTATTATAAGAAAAAAAAAAGTCTACTACTTTCTCTTTCCATAAAAAAATCATGTCACTTTCTGATGTTACGAGTTTATTTTGAAAGGATGAAATGGGTATACAATCGTCACTAGTGGGTTAAACCATTGTCCTCAGTGGGTTAAATCATCGTCGCCAGTGGGTTAAACCATTGTCCTCAGTGGGTTAAGCCATTGTCCTCAGTGGGTTAAGCCATTGTCCTCAGTGGGTTAAGCCATTGTCCTCAGTGGGTTAAGCCATTGTCCTCAGTGGGTTAAGCCATTGTCCTCAGTAGGTTAAACCATTGTCTTTAGTGGGTTAAGCCATGGTCGCCAGTGGATTAAACCAACGTCGCCAGTGAGTTAAACCAGCGTCGTCAGTGAGTTAAACCAACGTCGCCAGTGGATTAAACCAACGTCGCCAGTGAGTTAAACCATTGTATTTAGTGGGTTGACGATAAAAACAAGTGTAAACCAAAGAAAATAATAAAATGCAAAGGAAGACCATATCACAGTTTTCACCTCACTTCACACATCTTGTCATGAACCGAGTGGCAGATCTCTGGCCTCTACCACCACCACACTCCTCGCCACACCATCACCACTACCACCACACTCCTCGTCACACCGTCACCACTACCACCACACTCCTCGTCACATCGTCACCACTACCACCACACTCCTCGTCACACGTTCACCACCACCACCTCATCACACCGTCACCACTACCACCATACCCCATCACAACGTCACCACTACCACCACACACTCCCCGTCACATCGTCACCACTACCACCACACCTCGTCACACTGTCAACACTTACCACCACACTCCCCGTCACACGTTCACCACTACCACCACACCTCGTCACACCGTCACCACTACCACCACACTCCCCATCACACCGTCACCACTACTACCACACTCCACCGTCACCACCACTACCACCACACCTCGTCACATCGTCACCACCACCACCACCACACTCCCCCATCACACCGTCACCACTCACCACCACACCCCGTCACATCGTCACCCACCACCACCACCACACCTCATCACAATCAGCGCTAACTACTAACATCTCCCCATCTACACCACCACTAATACCACACTCCTCGTCACATCGTCACCACTACCACCACACTCCTCGTCACATCGTCACCACCCCCACCACCACCACCACCACACCGTTACGAGGAAGAATAAACTTGCGTAACATTTCATGACTTTTCCTCTCACTCTTCATTTGTTTTATGGAGGAAAACTCTTGAGATCTTTCTCTGTCCATCATCGATTTTTCCCATGCCACAAGTGAATGGGCTATTGGGGAGAACGTCACGATGTCGCTGTTTGAGGACGTCACGATGTCGCTATCTAAGGGCGTCATGATGTCACTGTCTAAGGGCGTCATGATGTCACTGCTTGGGGCGTTATGATGATTCTGATTAAGGACGTCACGATGTCACTATTTGAGTGCGTCACAATTTTACTGTGAGGAGTCGTCAAAATGTCACTGTCAGGAGTCGTCACTATGTCACTATCTTCGAGGGAGGGAGGGAGGGAGGGAGGGAAAGGGGAGGGAGGGAGGGAAGGATGCTGTATATATGTAGGAAGGAGTGGAGGCAAGGAATATTCACATGTTCTTAATGAGGGAGTCCTCCACACCACACCAGAGATTCTCTATGACTGGATAAATATTTAACTCAGTACTGCGGAGGTTGTCACTATCGTCCAGAGGTGAGGGGGGAGGAGGAGGAGGGGGAGGGTATAAAGTCGTGGAGGAGGAACGTCGTATATATCCAGGACTGTGTTAACGAGGTCTTCCTTTCCATGAAGTATTCCCTCCGGGGTGATCACTCAGAAGAGCTTCGTAGGGGATGATAGTTCTCTTTTATGGTGGTCGTGTATGTGTGAGAGAAGGGAGGAACATATTGTCAAGAGGTTGTTATCTAAGAGCTCCTGAAGAACTCTGCACGGTGGATATTATTGACAGAGTATCGTACACGTCATCACTGTCACTCAGCAGGGTGTATGAGGCATGAACTCCTCCCCAAGACAACTATTACACAAGTCTCCTTAGCTGTGTTTCTCTAAGATGATCGTAGAACATTGTCACTATCATCCACCAAGGCGGCAAATGAGGAAGAAGGAGGGGCGACTTCCTCTCTAAGACACTGGTCCTCTCCGACAGGTGGGCACGACAGGATAAGAATAACACGTGAGCTCCCGCCACATTTTGCCGCCGTTTTCTGCACCGAACACACGCACACACACACACACACACGACTCTCGTCGTACGATATCCTTCGTCAGCCCCTTCAGGAGCGCCAACACAACATTACGAGCTTCAAGAAACCAGCGTAAAAGTCTTCAGCTCTGAACTGAGGTGCCCGGGCCATAACTGTTGTATCCAGGACGTTGTTGCGGTTTCCAGGCCTGCGAAGCGGTCTCCAAACCTAAGTTGCAGTCTCCAAGTTTGTGTTGTGGTCTCCAGGGCTACAGCCTACATCACTCGATCTAGGAGGCCAGCACGAACCTCAAGAGACCTTCGGGTGGTCTCCGAGGGTAGCCAAGAGAGGAGACTAGACAAGACAGACCTGGGAGATGGGACGGAGCGTGGCTCACTCAGCACCAGTGTGGCGCCTGAGTGAGGGAGGGAGAGTGAGGGAGAGGCTGGAGAGTGAGAGTGAGAGAGGGGGAGGGGTAGGAGGTCGCCCGTTACCCACCCACCAGAGGAAGGGAGCGAGGAGAGCGTCACTGGCGTTAGCTATGACATCAGAATGAGAGAGAGAGAGAGAGAAACTTGAGAAAGGTCCGAGTGTTGACAGAGGCGAGTGTCCACCACAACAAACAAAGACTGAACGGAACCCAATCCTCACCACACCAGCTCTGATGGGTCATTGAT
The DNA here is from genome assembly GCF_018991925.1 of Homarus americanus. Taxonomy (NCBI): domain Eukaryota; kingdom Metazoa; phylum Arthropoda; class Malacostraca; order Decapoda; family Nephropidae; genus Homarus; species Homarus americanus. The sequence goes on from NW_024748747.1 coordinate 890,091, forward strand.
GCCTCTGAGTGACTTTGATTGGTCCTTACTGGCTCTACATGGATCTGATGGGTTTTTAATGGCTCTGATTGGTCGTACCCAGATGTGAGTGAAGCCTAGCTGGCTGGGTGATTCTGGTGGGTCCTACCCGGATCTGAGTGGCCTCTACTTGCTCTGAGGGTTCTGAAGGGTCATTTATGGCTCTGAGTGGATCCTCACTGGCCTTAAGTGACTCAGACTACTTCCTTTCTTGAATCATATAACGAAGACCAACATGTAACTGAAATATGTCTCAGGACACAAGAGACCAACCACAACCACCTGTAGATGGTCTCGGAAAACGACAGACCAATCAAAACCAGCTGTAAATGGTCTCAGATTATAATTGCATCAATAACCAAGAATTATGTTAAACTCGATATAACAGAGAGAGAGAGAGAGAGAGAGAGAGAGAGAGAGAGAGAGAGAGAGAGAGAGAGAGAGAGAGATATCCTTCTACAGTTTCTCTCTCTCTCTCTCCTCCGTAAATTGAATAATGTTAATTATATTCAGAGGGTCAGGGGTAGAAAGAGAGGAATGATTACAAAGAGTAGATATAGAGAGGGAGAAAGGAGGAGGTGGAGGAGGACGGGGGAGTATTAGCAGTAAGGAAGGCAGATTACAGCAGTTAGGAGTCCATGTTGCCTTACTCATTAATTACAGGTTGTTATACGATGATGTTATCGACTTATTGTGGTGGTGGTGGTGGTGATAGTGGTAGGGGTGGTGGTAGTAGTGGTGATGGTAATGGTAGTGGTGATGGTGGTAGTGGTGTTGGTGGTGATAGTGGTAGTGGTGATGGTAGTAATGGTAGTGGTGATGGTAGTAGTGGTGATGGTGATGGGTGGCGAACAGTGGTCATGGATGGCAGTGATGGGTGGTGATGGGGAGGTAGAGGGAGGTCCCACCTGTGTTATTACCTGGGCTGGACCCCTCCCACCTGACGACTCAATTATCTTTCGTTCGATACTTTATTAGTGCAAGCATGTCAGACCTGGCCCTTGGGAGGGGAGGGGAGGGGAGGGTAAAGCTAAGTAATGGGTTGAGGGGACGGTGAGGGGAGAGGGACGGCAGGGGTAGGGGAGGGACGGGTGAGGGGAGGGGACAGGAGAGATGAGAGGAAGTGATGGGGGTCAGGGAGAGGCCGAGGTGAGAGGAAGTGAAGGGGCTGGGGAGAGGCTGGGGAGGAGAGGAAGATGGGGCCCAGAGAGTCGGGCAGAGAGGAAGTGATGGGGCTAGGTCGAATAATGGTAGGGGAAGAGGAGAGGAGGAGGAGGAGGAGAGTAGGGAGGAGGGAGTGAGGGGAGGAGGAGAGGAGGAGACGGAGGAGGAGGTGGAGGAGGAACCAGGGACGGTGGTCTCAATAAGGTTCAACTATCATGCAATTTTTTTTCTCCTATTTTGATGGTTAATTTGTTACAACACGTCCATAAGGATTCTTAAACTAACTTATATTTACAAAGTATATGTGTATGTATGTATGTATATGTATGTATGTATGTATGTACTGTATGTATGTATGTATGTATGTATGTATGTATGTATGTATGTATGTATGTATGTATGTATGTATGTATGTATGTATGTATGTATGTATGTATGTATGTATGTATGTATGTATGTATGTATGTATGTATGTATGTATGTATGTCGCCCATAGATGGACAGACGGGTTAATAATACCAAATATAAAGTGTTATTTTCTTCCAAGTTCATCTCCTGTTATAATGTTTTATTTTGGCTCACTCATTAATACCTTGAGTACGGTGACGTAACCCCTTGAGTGCTATGAGTTAACCCTTAATCATACTCATCATCGTACTCATTAAGGCTAGTAGTCATGGTATTCAAAAGGTTAAAGTATTGTGCTCAAGGGATTAAAATATTGTACTCGAGGGACTAAATCAATATCCTGAAAGTGAAAACAAATTAATGTATATATATATATATATATATATATATATATATATATATATATATATATATATATATATATATATATATATATATATATATATATATATATATATATATATATATATATATATACATATATATATATATATATAAGTAAAAATTCTATGTTATTCATTATTGTGTTTTTATAACAAATTTATTTCATAGTTGAACAAGTTATTATTTCTAAACAATCACAAGAGACCAGGAGAGAGGAGAGACCTGCCCCCTCCCCGTGACAGACAACACCAAACACAGGAGCGTCAGAGAAAATAAAGGAAAGGTTATATGCTAGTTAACAGCAATTCATTATTTACTGTAGAATATTATGACGACGGTGAATGAATCGTTTGTCGGTGTTTGTGGAGTAAATTACCTTAATCCAACCTAAGCAAAACTACCTTAGGATCATTAGATTATATTAGATAAGATTCTT